>NC_086452.1:424473774-424776274 GCF_028390025.1 Pseudophryne corroboree | reverse complement strand
GCACAAGCCAGGGGTGAGGGCTGCTCTGAACGTTCAGCTCATGGAGCCCAAGAGGCTGAGCTGCAGTTTGCACTGCAGGGAGACATGTAATAGCAGCCACTAGCAACAGCAGGTTGGATCCTGCCCCCTCTCTCTCTCCCTGGCCATATTACACCATCTCTAGCCTGCACATCAAGTAGTGGGGGTCTGAGGTGGTGGCTGCAATGTGCAAGTGATCCTCTACCTGGCGCAATGTGTATAACGTGCTCTACCTGGCGCAATGTGTATATCGTGCTCTACCTGGCGCATTGTGTATAACGTGCTCTACCTGGCGCATTGTGTATAACGTGCTCTACCTGTCGCATTGTGTATAATGCGCTCTATCTGGCGCAATGTGTATAACGTGCTTTACCTGGCGCAGTGTGTATAGGAGGTTCTACCTGGTGCAATGTGTATAAGCGGCACTACTGTGTGGTGTAATGTGAATTGGCACTGTTATGTGGTCACGCCCCTTCCCCATGAAGAAACACCCCTATATTTTTGCGGCACGCACTGCCTATAGTCTAGGGCACAGGTTCTCAAACTCGGTCCTCAGGACCCCACACGGTGCATGTTTTGCAGGTCTCACAGAATCACAAGTGACATAATTAGCTCCACCTGTGGACCTTTTAAAATGTGTCAGTGAGTAATTAATACACCTGTGCACTTGCTGGGTTACCTGCAAAACATGCACTGTGTGGGGTCCTGAGGACCGAGTTTGAGAACCACTGGTCTAGGGTCTTGGAGGTGGAGCAGCAATTCACTTTCTGCCAAAGGGCACCAAAATGTCTAGTTACAGCTCTGGTGCAGGGTGTCCTGCATGCTACACAGCCCAGCAGCACTGTCACCCCATCCCCCCACCTTGCAACACTTTTTTGTAGTGTCCAAATAAGATTAAGATTAATAAGAACCTTTAATCCGATGGGACCCAGAAAAGGACCGTTCAGACCCCAATTTTTAAAAGTGAGGGGTCCTTGGGACCCACTTTTTTTGGGGCTCAGCGCGATCACTGGTCTTTGGATGCTGGCAGGAGGCGTCTATTTCCTGCAGAAACCCCGTGCTACATTTGCAGTTCATTTGTGCGGTGCTCAGCCACTTCCCTGTATCTGTGCAAATCAGTATCGTGCCCTTTCCTAGTGAGCTGGCGTGGATTATTATACAGAATTAAATGTGGGCGTAATACTCCTGTAAGCAGCTTGGAATGAACCATTTTTTAAGTTTTAGTTTGAAAATGACATTACAGACACTGCAGTCAGTGTATTGCGATGAGAAGACCACTTTACTAACATTTGGTCAGGGTATGCTAAGTCCTACATAATTATTAGTTATGCATTTTGCAGCTTGCTGTTCTTTTAGAACCAAACAGACCGTCTGCAGTGACAACCAGTGTAGTTTACAGCAATAAAACCAATAATCTCTTGCAGTCTACACAATTGATGTCGAATGCAACATTTGCCGTGTTCTGAATACGCTCCAATATTTTAGCGCAGTTTGATCATCACCCTGTCTCTAGTCATAGACTAAACATTCAACAGAACTTAATACGGAGGTCACAGTAGAACTCGCAGGCGGTACTGCAATGCAATTAAAGTCCTTAACTGTTCAGCCCCATAACCTGTCACAAGGTGGCGCTAGAGAGCCTTAATGAATGCATTTTGCTGAAGAGATAGAACTATGGGGGAGATGTATTAACTAGGGAAGCCAATCCCGGGCCATTTTTTCAATCCCGGTTATCGGGATTGAAAAATGGCCAATCCTGGGATTGGCTTTTAGATAGGTGGCCGCCGCCTCGCCCCACCCTGCCCCGCCCGCCCCGCACATATACCTTACCATATACCGAGGGCGGGCAGGAGGAGATCATCCTTTGATCACTGCTGACGGCGCAGCGTGACCTCTCATGCTGCACTGGGGACCTGGAAGGAGGAAGTCGGGCAGCGTCTGAGCGTCCTGTGGATGCTCAACGCTGATCCCTCAATCCCCGGGATTGTAGCTTCCAATCCCGGGATTGAATCCCGGCCATTTTTGGGCCTAAATCCCGGGATCCCGCCGATCCCGATCCCGGGATTGGCCACGATAGTATTAACCCTTCTAAAGAGTGGAGATGTTGCCAATAGCAACCAATCAATCGGTGTCTACCTACCCTTTTATAGGGGTGGTCTTCTGTATGCCGGCGGTCGGGCTCCCGGCGCTCAGTATACCGGCGCCGGGAGCCCGACAGCCGGCATACCGACACTTATTTTCCCTCGTGGGGGTCCACGACCCCCATAGAGGGAGAATAAAATAGTGTGGCGCGCGTAGCGAGCCCGCAAGGGGCTCATTTGCGCTCGCCACGCTGTCGGTAAGCCGGCGGTCGGGCTCCCGGCGCCGGGATGCTGGTCGCCGGGAGCCCGACCGCCGGCCAGCCGTAGTGAACACCTTTTATAGAATGCACTTGATAAATGCTACCTTGCAGTGGTTTGGTTCTTTACTCTTAAGGGGTGTATTCAATAAGTGTTGAAAGCTGCCTTCTCGTCGGAAAGACGGCAGCTTCCGACAGATTTAGGTCGGAAGGGGTTCCGACCTGTTCCTTAGGAATACAAGTCTTAATACACGCAGTTCGACAGCTTGAGCCGCATGTATTGTCTGAAGCGCGGCAAAACTTGACAGGTTTTAGCCCCGTTCCCAACAATGTCAATCCGACTTTAAGAAGAAGTCGGATTGGCAATGTCGGGAACGGGCCAAACCTGTGTGGTTTGGCTGCGACACTGAATATTTGACCTGTCTGATCCTTTCCGTCGGAAAGGATCTGACAGGTTTTGAATATACCCCTTAGGGGGCTTGAAACCCCCCACCTTTTTATGACCGTAGACTGTAAGATCCCAGATCAGTTTGGTAAGGAGTCATGCTTGCTTGAGCATTAAACATCTGACTACAATAGATTTTATCGTTAAACAATTTATTACGAAGCGTACTAATCCTTATTTAAATTTCAGTTGTTGCTGGAAATGATTGTGCTATTTCTCCCTTTCTATGTTACAGATGTGGATGAGTGCGACAATGAGTTGCCCAGGTGCAAAGGATCCAGGGAGGAGTGTGTAAACACGGAGGGGGGTTACACCTGTGTGTGTGAGAAGGGTTACTCCAAGGTTGACGGAATGTGCAGAGCAGACAACCAAGGTAGTGGCACCTAGTCTTCTCTCTGTACCCCGTTCATTGCTCATCATCCTCTCCCCACTACACTTTATTCCCATAGGTTTTAAGGCAGTACTGAGTATAGAAGGACGTATTTCACTGAAATGCCTGTCTGCACAGATTACGGACTTCTCTCCTTTCATTCCTTTTCCTGTGTGTGATGATGGCTTAGTAGAAGACATGGGGGGAAAAGAGTGATGAAGTTGTCCATAGCACCAATCATGAATAGCTGCTACAGTATGTGCTTCCTGCATTCCCCCCCATGGTTATCTAACGTGGTTGTCCTAAAGGGATTGAATACTTTGTCTTAAGGCTACACTACATCTGCAAATCAATGCTGACTGAGAAATGGTGCCAGGAGTGGGGTTTCTGGGGGAAGGAAATAAGAGGCCCAATCGTAAGCAGCAGTCCCTTGTGATTGGCCCTCCAGCCCCAACCCTCATTTGGCCATCTCTGGGGTTTGTTGACAAAATCTTTCCCATTCGTAGTAGTGCAGCTTTAAGTTTCAGATAATGTTAGACCTGAAGGGAAATGCCAGCTTTTCATATTCTCAAATAGGATTTTTTTATTAAAGGTAGACAATCGTTTTAGGAGGTCTGGCAAGCACCCCTAACAACGGAAAGCAGCAAGATCCATTTCCAGCAATACACACCGCAGGATTAGTACTCATAAGTCAGCCAATAAACTGGCAGCACTGAAACCTTTATATTAGCACAGATGCCAGCAGCCAATTCGTACCTGGAAGTGACCACACATCAGCATGTATTCATACGGAACGCGGTTAACATCCTGGCAGTCGGGATGCCACCGGTCAGGTGACCAATGCTGGAATCCCGGCGCTGGAGTGCTGCCCGCCAGCATCCCTAAGGTAAGTATTGGGGTGCCTGTTAGGGTTAGGCGTTGGAAGGAGAGGGTTAGCCGCAGCGGACACCCCCGGTGTCTTTGCCCTAGCCACCACCCCAGGCAGGTTAAGGTAGGGGACAGGGGAAGGGTAAAATAATTACCACGTTCCCTGCCTGCATTCTGAAGGTCAAGATGCCGGTGTCAGTCATGTGACTGCCGGCATCCTGACCGCCAGTCATATGTATCACACCCGTACATACAGCATAGTCTGGCCCACAAGTTAGGATTTCTGTTTAAGAATTTCTGATATTTCTCTGACGTCCTAGTGGATGCTGGGTACTCCGTAAGGACCATGGGGAATAGACGGGTTCCGCAGGAGACTGGGCACTCTTAAAAGAAAGATTAGGTACTATATCTGGTGTGCACTGGCTCCTCCCTCTATGCCCCTCCTCCAGACCTCAGTTAGAATCTGTGCCCGGCCAGAGCTGGATGCACCTAGTGGGCTCTCCTGAGCTTACTAGAAAAGAAAGTATTTGTTAGGTTTTTTATTTTCAGTGAGATCTGCTGGCTACAGACTCACTGCTACGAGGGACTGAGGGGAGAGAAGCAAACCTACCTGCTTGCAGCTAGCTTGTGCTTCTATGGCTACTGGACACCATTAGCTCCAGAGGGATCGAACACAGGGCCCGACCTCGATCGTCCGTTCCCGGAGCCGCGCCGTCGTCCCCCTTGCAGAGCCAGAAGACGGAAGAACCAGGAGAAAATCGGCGGCTGAAGACTCCGGTCTTCAATAAGGTAGCGCACAGCACTGCAGCTGTGCGCCATTGCTCCCACATCACACGCTCCGGTCACTGGTGGGTGCAGGGCGCTGGGGGGGGGGGGCGCCCTGGGCTGCAATAAGTATACCTTTTGGCAAATGTGCACATAATACAGTTATAAACTGTATATGTGCCTAATCCCCCGCCATTAACATTATTAAAAAACCGGGAGAAGCCCGCCGCGGAGGGGGCGGGGCTATCTCCCTCAGCACACCGGCGCCATTTTCTCTTCACAGCTCCGCTGGAAGGACGCTCCCCAGGCTCTCCCCTGCAGTATACACTACAAGAAGGGTAAAAAAGAGAGGGGGGCACATAAATTTAGGCGCAAAAGGTGATATAAGCAGCTATTGGGGGAAAATTCACTTTGTGTTAGTGTAAATCCCTCTGTTATATAGCGCTCTCGTGTGTGCTGGCATACTCTCTCTCTGTCTCCCCAAAGGACTTTGTGGGGTCCTGTCCTCAGTCAGAGCATTCCCTGTGTGTGTGCGGTGTGTCGGTACGGCTGTGTCGACATGTTTGATGAGGACGCTTACGTGGAGGCGGAGCAAGAGCCGATAAGTGTGATGTCGCCCCCTGCGGGGCCAACACCAGAGTGGATGGATATGTGGAAGGTATTAACCGACAGTGTCAACTCCTTGCATAAAAGGTTCGATGACGTAACAGCTTTGGGACAGCCGGCATCTCAGCCCGCGCCTGCCCAGGCGTCTCAGAGGCCATCAGGGGCTCAAAAACGCCCGCTACCTCAGATGGCAGACACAGATGTCGACACGGAGTCTGACTCCAGTGTAGACGAGGATGAGACAAATGTACAGTCCACAAGGGCCATCCGATGCATGATTACGGCAATGAAAAATGTGTTGCACATTTCTGACATTAACCCGGTTACCACTAAAAAGGGTATTATGTTTGGGGAGAAAAAGCAGCCAGTGACTTTTCCCCCATCTGATGAGTTAAATGAATTGTGTGAAGAAGCGTGGTGTTCCCCAGATAAGAAATTAGTGATTTCTAAGAGGTTACTAATGGCGTACCCTTTCCCGCCAACGGACAGGTTACGTTGGGAAACATCCCCTAGGGTGGACAAGGCGCTCACACGCTTATCAAAAAAGGTGGCACTGCCGTCTCAGGATACGGCCGCCTTAAAGGAGCCTGCAGATAGAAAGCAGGAGGCTATCCTGAAGTCTGTGTATACACACTCAGGTACTATACTGAGACCTGCAATTGCTTCAGCATGGATGTGTAGTGCTGCAGCTGCTTGGTCTGATACCCTGTCAGATAACATTGATTCCCTTGACAGGGATACTATTTTGCTAACCATAGAGCATATTAAAGACGTCGTCTTATATATGAGGGATGCACAGAGGGACATTTGCCGGCTGGCATCTAGAATTAATGCAATGTCCATTTCTGCCATGAGAGTATTATGGACTCGGCAGTGGACAGGTGATGCTGATTCTAAAAGGCACATGGAGGTTTTGCCTTATAAGGGTGAGGAATTGTTTGGGGACGGTCTCTCGGACCTCGTATCCACAGCAACAGCTGGGAAGTCGACTTTTTTACCTCAGGTTCCCTCACAGCCTAAGAAAGCACCGTATTACCAAGTACAGTCCTTTCGGCCTCAGAAATGCAAGCGGGTCAGAGGCGCGTCCTTTCTGCCCAGAGGCAGGGGTAGAGGGAAAAAGCTGCACCAGACAGCCAGTTCCCAGGAACAAAAATCCTCCCCTGCTTCCACTAAGTCCACCGCATGACGCTGGGGCTCCACAGGTGGAGCCAGGTGCGGTGGGCGCGCGTCTCCGGAACTTCAGCGACCAGTGGGTTCGCTCACAGGTGGATCTCTGGGTTCTACAAGTGGTATCTCAGGGATACAAGCTGGAGTTCGAGGCGTCTCCCCCTCGCCGTTACCTCAAATCAGCCTTGCCAGCTGCTCCCAAGGAAAGGGAGGTAGTACTGGCAGCAATTCACAAGCTGTACCTTCAGCAGGTGATAATCAAAGTTCCCCTCCTTCAACAGGGACGGGGTTACTATTCCACAATGTTTGTGGTACCGAAACCAGACGGTTCGGTGAGACCCATTCTAAATTTGAAATCCTTGAACACTTATATAAGGAAGTTCAAGTTCAAAATGGAATCGCTCAGGGCGGTTATTGCAAGCCTGGAAGAGGGGGATTTTATGGTGTCACTGGACATCAAGGATGCTTACCTACATGTCCCCATTTACCCACCTCACCAGGAGTACCTCAGGTTTGTGGTACAGGACTGTCATTACCAATTCCAGACGTTGCCGTTTGGTCTGTCCACGGCACCAAGGGTATTTACCAAGGTAATGGCCGAAATGATGATACTCCTTCGAAAGAAGGGAGTTATAATTATCCCGTACTTGGACGATCTCCTTATAAAGGCAAGGTCCAAGGAGCAGTTGTTAGTCGGAGTAGCACTATCTCGGGAAGTACTACAACAGCACGGCTGGATTCTGAATATCCCAAAGTCGCAGCTGATTCCTACGACGTGTCTGCTGTTCTTGGGCATGATTCTGGACACAGAACAGAAGAAGGTGTTTCTCCCGGAGGAGAAGTCCCAGGAATTGTCATCTCTGGTCAGGGACCTCCTGAAACCAAAACAGGTGTCTGTGCATCACTGCACGCGAGTCCTGGGAAAGATGGTAGCTTCTTACGAAGCAATTCCCTTCGGCAGGTTCCATGCAAGGATCTTTCAGTTGGATCTGTTAGACAAGTGGTCCAGATCGCATCTTCAGATGCATCGGTTGATCACCCTGTCCCCGAGGGCCAGGGTGTCTCTGCTGTGGTGGCTGCAGAGTGCTCATCTTCTCGAGGGCCGCAGATTCGGCATTCAGGACTGGGTCCTGGTGACCACGGATGCAAGCTTCCGAGGTTGGGGGGCAGTCACTCAGGGAAGAAACTTCCAAGGACAGTGGTCGAGTCAGGAGACTTCCCTATACATAAATATTCTGGAACTGATTCAGTCAGACAACATCACGGCGGTCGCCCATGTAAACCGACAGGGCGGCACAAGAAGCAGGATGGCGATGGCAGAAGCCACAAGGATTCTTCGATAGGCGGAGAATCACGTGCTAGCACTGTCAGCGTTGTTCATTCCGGGAGTGGACAACTGGGAAGCAGACTTCCTCAGCAGGCACGACCTCCACCCGGGAGAGTGGGGACTTCATCCAGAAGTCTTCAAGCTGATTGTAAATAGTTGGGAAAGGCCACAGGTGGACATGATGGCGTCCCGCCTCAACAAAAAGCTAAAAAGATATTGCGCCAGGTCAAGGGACCCTCAGGCGATAGCTGTGGACGCTCTAGTGACACCGTGGGTGTACCAGTCGGTTTATGTGTTCCCTCCTCTTCCTCTCATACCAAAGGTACTGAGGATAATAAGAAAGAGAGGAGTAAGAACTATACTCATCGTTCCGGATTGGCCAAGAAGAACTTGGTACCCGGAACTACAAGAAATGATCTCAGAGGACCCTTGGCCTCTGCCGCTCCGACAGGACCTGCCACAGCAGGGGCCCTGTCTGTTCCAAGACTTGCCGCGGCTGCGTTTGACGGCATGGCGGTTGAACGCCGGATCCTAATGGAAAAGGGCATTCCAGATGAAGTCATTCCTACGCTGATAAAAGCTAGGAAGGATGTGACAGCAAAACATTATCACCACATATGGCGAAAATATGTTGCTTGGTGTGAGGCCAGGAAGGCCCCAACAGAGGAATTTCAGCTGGGTCGATTTCTGCACTTCCTACAGTCAGGAGTGACTATGGGCCTAAAATTGGGATCCATTAAAGTCCAGATTTCGGCCCTGTCTATTTTCTTTCAAAAAGAACTGGCTTCACTGCCTGAAGTTCAGACGTTTGTTCAGGGAGTGCTGCATATTCAGCCCCCTTTTGTGCCTCCAGTGGCACCTTGGGATCTCAACGTTGTGTTGGATTTCCTAAAATCACATTGGTTTGAGCCACTTCAGACCGTGGAGTTGAAGTATCTCACGTGGAAGGTAGTCATGCTGTTGGCCTCAGCTAGGCGTGTGTCAGAATTGGCGGCTTTGTCCTGTAAAAGCCCATATCTGATTTTCCATATGGACAGGGCAGAATTGAGGACTCGTCCCCAATTTCTCCCAAAAGTGGTATCAGCGTTTCATTTGAACCAACCTATTGTGGTGCCTGCGGCTACTCGGGACTTGGAGGATTCCACTTTGCTGGACGTAGTCCGGGCCCTGAAAATCTATGTTTCCAGGACGGCAGAAAAGTCAGAAAAACTGACTCGCTGTTTATCCTGCATGCACCCAACAAGCTGGGTGCTCCTGCTTCAAAGCAGACTATTGCTCGCTGGATCTGTAGCACGATTCAACTTGCACATTCTGCGGCTGGACTGCCGCATCCTAAATCAGTAAAAGCCCATTCCACGAGGAAGGTGGGCTCTTCTTGGGCGGCTGCCCGAGGGGTCTCGGCTTTACAACTTTGCCGAGCTGCTACTTGGTCGGGATCAAACACTTTTGCAAAATTCTACAAGTTTGATACCCTGGCTGAGGAGGACCTTGCCTTTGCTCATTCGGTGCTGCAGAGTCATCCGCACTCTCCCGCCCGTTTGGGAGCTTTGGTATAATCCCCATGGTCCTTACGGAGTACCCAGCATCCACTAGGACGTCAGAGAAAATAAGAATTGACTCACCGGTAATTCTATTTCTCGTAGTCCGTAGTGGATGCTGGGAGCCCGTCCCAAGTGCGGACTTTCTGCAATACATGTATATAGTTATTGCTTAACTATAGGGTTATTGTTATGAGCCATATGTTGAATGAGGCTCAATTGTTGTTCATACTGTTAACTGGGTATAGTAATCACGAGTTATACGGTGTGATTGGTGTGGCTGGTATGAGTCTTACCCTGGATTCCAAATCCTTTCCTAATAATGTCAGCTCTTCCGGGCACAGTTTCCCTAACTGAGGTCTGGAGGAGGGGCATAGAGGGAGGAGCCAGTGCACACCAGATATAGTACCTAATCTTTCTTTTAAGAGTGCCCAGTCTCCTGCGGAGCCCGTCTATTCCCCATGGTCCTTACGGAGTACCCAGCATCCACTACGGACTACGAGAAATAGAATTACCGGTGAGTAAATTCTTATTTTTTCTTCTGTCATAGATGATGCAGATAAAGGTCTCTTTGATGACATCACAGACGACGAGGTAGTGGTTTTGCAGCAGATGTTCTTCGGCGTGGTGATCTGTGCTTTGGCCACACTAGCGGCTAAAGGAGACATGGTTTTCACCGCCATCTTCATTGGCGCCGTAGCTGCCATGGCCGGATACTGGTTCTCGGAGAAAAGTGACAGAGTCCTAGATGGCTTCTTGAAAGGTAGATAACTTCTCAGTGACCTGGACATGGATATGTGACGGAAGGTAATGTGTGCGGAGCTCCACTCAAGCAGGCACCAAAGAGCTCATGTCCTGCTTTGAAGCAGAGAATGGTGAGTAGCGTCCTTAAACTAGGCACTAATAAGCAACCACCCCAGGTAACGCCCTTGTATTTATTTTAAAAAGACACAAGCACAAATGGCAGCAGCATCGTACTGGAGACCACTAAACAACAATATATTTGTTGTACCTATTTTATGAACAACAATTTACTTGTGTTTACTTGGATTTTCTTTATCTGGAAAATACATAACGGAACAATTTTGGCAAAGGATAGAAAGTCGCTTTCCTCTATCTCCCTACCGTGGATGAAAAGACCATGGATGTAAGCTTCTGACTACCAAGTTCTTCATGCAGTCTACATGTTTATCTTCCCGGCTCTGTATTCGGAGATAAGACATCACGTGCCTCTGTTCTGTATGCGCAATGCACCCCCGGACAGCACCGTACACAACTGGTTGGGTATTCCTATGATTTATTGGGGCACTAGGCTGGTTTATGGACTTTGCTTTTGACAGTTCTGCAGAAGGACAGACTGAAATGGATTTGCACAGGAAGAATATTGAACAGTCTGAGATTTGGATGGCTTGTGCCCTGTAGGTGTCTTGTCATGAACCGAAAGAATGTCAACTTGAATATACGACACATGTTGGCGAACTGACTTGCATTTAACGTTTTATCTGCTTCACCTGCGCCTCATACTAGGGTGGGCTGTAGGGTGACTACTGTTGCTGTATAATGCTCGTTTTATTGTGACGTGTTGCACTGTCTCTTGGCAAGGAGGAGCTTATGTGGTGTGATCACTTACCTAACTTAGGCCAAGCCTAATCTGCAGTCAGTGTAGGGAAACGTCTACTTTCATATCCCCATCTGAGGACTAGCGCTTGTGTTGCAATGCATGGAAGTTCCAACTATTTACATGTATTTCCAAAAAGATGGACTACAACTACTGCATCCTCGGTGGGTATAAGCCGTCTTTCCAAACTACTTGGAAAGAAATGTAGATTCATAAGCTGTTCCCTTAAATATGATTTGTGCCTAATACGTAAAGCAGCAATCTTTTCTTTTTATGTAAAATTATAATTTTGTTCATTTAAAAAATCTCTCCAGAGTACAGACCAGTATGGCTGAAGATCAAGTTTAATTCAAAGCCTCTCAGCTCACCTAGGGGTCTATATACTAAGTCTTGGAGAGATAGAAAGTGGACGGTGATCAAGTACCAGTACCAATCGGCTCCTAACTGCTATATTACAGGCTGCGTTTGAAAAAGGACAGTTGGGATCTAATTGGCTGATACTTAATCTCCGTCCACGTTATCTCTCTCTATGACTTAGTAAATAGAACCCTAAATCACGCGCCTGGGGTTATCATGCTAGTCGCATGATTCTTGCTGGAAACCCTGCAGAAGTAGCAGTCATTAATAGTACTTTCTGAGGAGGGGGAGAGGATTGCCGCTTTAAAGAAAGTGTATTTGTTTGCTTACTAATGTGGCTGTACATTAAGGGTTACAATTGGAAGTGTGCTGGTGAGTAATATCTATTCCGCACTTTCTAACAGGGTGTTCAGGTTATAAACTTGCAACCAATCGGCTATTATGTTTCGTGCAGGTTAGACACTGAATGTAAATGTAATTGGTTGCTAGGATTTAGTGCACCTGAATCCAACCTAAAGAGGTTCTGGCTCTTAGGGGGAGAAATGTCAGACCATCTAAAGCAGGCCTGGTCAACCTGTGGCTCTCCAGCTGTTGTGAAACTGCAAGTCCCAGCATGCCTTGCCACAGTTTTGCTATTAGGGAATGCTAAAACTGTGGCAGTGCATGCTGGGATGTGTAATGTCACAACAGCTGGAGAGCCACAGGTTGGCCAGGCCTGTAAAAGAGGTCAAGAGCCCGTAGCAACTTCTGCACCTGTCCTGTTTAGAAGGCTTGAAACCTCTCCCCCTTAGTCTATTATTGGGGGAGGATATTGCTAGTCCTCCAGAGCCGGGAATGTACGGTTTAGTGGTGTTTGCTTCAGGTATATACAGTAGATCCCAGATAGTCTCAGGGTGTCTGACGCTGTACTAGCCTGGGAGCTGCCACTCAGATTTGCACTACACATTTAGACGTGTCTTTTTAGTTTGTCACATGAAAGCATGTTGTGCATAATTTAATATGGATTCTTGTTATTACTGTCTGTTTTTCATATTGCAAATGCCATAAACAATATCCGATTGCTGCACAGTCGCTCCTGTGTTCTGGTTCTGCAGCTTCCTGCTTACACACAGTTGATATGGTGCGCAGGTCAGACCTATATTCAATGAAGCCTATGTATCAATCACAAGGCACAGGAAGATCGGTGAGCAGCAGTAATTGGAGCAAAGCGTCACTTATTCAGAAATATCAAAATTAAGTTGAGCATAAGCTAAGAAAAAAAAACAATAAAATAAGACTTTATAAGCTGGAAATGTTCCCCAATTTATCGCTTCTAAATTAAACCAACAAAAAACATGTTTTAAATCTTAAATTCACCCTTTTGCACAAAAAGAAGAATGGAAATTAGTTTTAATGTTTTCTGGTATTCCTCAAACCTGGGTGTACCAGAGAGGTGCTCTCGGTAACGGGAAGTGAGCAACTTGTGCTCAAGTCTTTGTTTTATCTCACTGTTTGTTTAGAACTGCTGTGTTTTGTCTCTATTTATTCATCTCAGAATAATAAACATGTTCAAACCTTTTAAACTTGAACTGTATTCCTATTTTTTTTATTAGATGTTATCTTCTGTATGTCAGTCTACTTTCCGTTACTTTTGCTTAGTGCGTTTTTTTTTTTTTTTTTATTACTTCTGTTTATCTGCAGATATAAAAGGAGATAAAAAATAAAGACGCTGTTATGCAAAACCCTTTATATGTCGCACAATCTAAGTTCACTACTTTACTACCCAACAGCAAAGTTAGGGGTCTATGTACGACGTCTTGGAGAGAGAGAAAGTGGACAGAGATAAAGTACCAACCAATCAGCTCCTAACTGTCATTTTTTTCAAACACAGCTTGTAACATTGCAGTTAGGAGCTGATTGGTTGGTACTTTATCTCTGTCCACTTTCTCTCTCCAAGGCTTAGTACATAGGTGTCTATGTGCCATAACTATTGTCAATCCGGTTCAAACAGTGCCAGAGCAGGTGTATGGGAACACAGCCGTGAAGGCATTTGCGTACATCTCTGAATTGCTCAATATAATCATTGTAATGTTGAGCAATCTGCACAATAGATACTTATTACATTATTCCAAGGTTTCCTAAATTCTTCCCTCAGGGAACCCTAACATTCCAGGTTTTAAGGATATCCATGCTTGTGGACAGATGGCATAATCAAACTGGCTGAGCTACTAATTAAGTCACCTGTGCATGTATATCCTTAAAATCAGGGTGCCTTGAGGACGGAGGTTGGGAACCGCCGTATTATTCTGTGTATGGTATGGTTGTATATTGCTAGTTAAGGTTTCTTGGTTAAAAGCACCACTCTGCATGTGCGTCCAGCTGTATTTATTTCAGTGTTCCACTCCAGTTGATTGGGTTGTACTGCAGCAGTTCTCTCTCCTTCAGTGTCTCCATGGATCGGGTCAAGCGATTTTCTTGCCACTTGCTCTCCATAAGCTGTAATAAAAAAAATAAAAAAAAATGCTTCTATTCCATTTCAATTCATTTATAGTGTTCTGCTGGGACAAGGGAGTCCAACACGCCCAACGCTTCTGGCGACCACCCCTCTGATTACAGGTTGTGTCTCCATATGCAAAATGCTTGGGACCAGAAGTACTTTGGATAACATGACTTTCTGCTGCGGGGTACACTGGGCTCCACAAGGATAGACATTGGGGTGTAGAGTAGGATCTTGATCCGGAGCACCAACAGGCTCAAAAGCTTTGACATTCTTCCCAAGATGCATAGCGCCGCCTCCTAGATCACCCCGCCTCCGTGCACAGGAGCTCAGTTTGTAGTTTGTGCTTGCAGGGCAAGCATGTAACAGGAAGAGCTGCTCACAGCAGCTCCAGAAAAAGCTTTTTCTGAGGAAAAAAGAAGACTACAAGGGCTGCAGCAGAGGCACAGATTGTGCTGGATGTCAGTAGACATTGCCTGCTGCAGCTCCATCTCTCCCCCAGCGGCGCTGTACACTCCCGTGCCCTGGTTGCCGGGTACCTACAGTAGGAGGCTCTGATTTTCTTCCAAGTTAGTCACACATGGCTGGGGCTCTCCGGGATCGCGTGGCCGCACTTCGGGAGGAGGTAAGTGGGTCCCGCTCGCGGGACCCGCACTTTATCGCGATCCGGCGCGGCCGGTGGGAGGTGGGCCGCGCGCGCTGGCGGTGGACACTGTGGCAGTACAGGCGATCCCACTAGATCACCAGGGCATGGAACAAGTCAGGTTTTCTCTATAAACCGTTTTATTAGAGCCCGCAGTACCCGGTGGTTTTGCTAGCAGGGGGATAGAGCTTGGACCTGAAGCCCCTCCCCCAGCCCCAGGGCGCCATTTTCTGCAAATGTTCCCACCCTGGAGCTGCATATCTGTCTCTCCCTCACTCCCTGGCAGTGTCTGCGGCACCATTATCCCTCCGCTCACTGTTCCTGGGATTGCTTGGGCAAATCCTCCTATGTAAAGCCGCCTGGTTGTCAGTGCTGTGACTTTACAAGACACTTAAGTATTCTACCTGCCTTTTTTAGTCGGTGTTAGTTAAGAAAGAGTGCACTTAGTCAGGGTTTCCTAGTACAATTACCCTGTGATATACATCCAGTTCTTACTGTGTAAAGTTATATCTATTGTTATATAGCTGTGTAAGCTAGTCCAGTGCAGTATTATTGTTAGTAATAACCTCTGCATTGTACAGACTGACTATTTGTGTGTGCATTTGATAGCTGAGTGGTGTTCATTTCGTGTCTTTCACTCAACATGCTATCCCTATATTCCATAACCTGAGGGGGCTTGGTGCGTCAGGTTTTATCTAATATAGGATTTTCACAGGGGTTTGGGCTAGAGGTATTGTGCTGCTGACAAATTGTACTGTGTTACCTGATACTGCAAGTTATATCATGTCTGCTTCTGGGGGTAACAGTTCTGGGGCTGAACACACTGCCGGTGTTGCTGAAGCCGCAGATACCTATGAAGAGAATATAGCAGCTTTGGGATCTGGTTCTGGGGGCTCCTTGCCCCCCCCAGAGTTTTACATCACTCTGACCACCTACTTGATATAAGTCAGGAACCCTGGGAAAACCCGGGTACAAAGTTTGTGCCTCAAAAGAAGATGCTGGTTCGCTATCCCCTTGCGCCGGAGCGGTCTAAGAATTGGGAAACTCCTCCAGTGGACTCACATGTGGCTAGGATGGTAGTTTCCTCTACCGCTCTACCGGTCACCACCGTCACGTCTCTAAAAGAGCCTACGGATAAACGTGTGGAGGGTTGTCTGAAAGCGATTTACACCCTCACGGGTGCTGCACAAAGGCCCACTATTGCAGCTACATGGGCTGCAGAGGCCATTGAAGCATGGGCCTTGGAGTTAGATGCTGAAATGTCCTTTGACCATGCTAGACAATGCTTGTCTATATTGTCACAGCTTCTCGTTATATTAAAGAGGCGGCTTCTGATGCCGGTATCCTGGCAGCCAAGGCCTCTACTACGTCAGTCCTGGCTCGCCGGATATTGTGGCTGAGAATCCTGGTCTGTGGATCTGGACTCTAGAAAAACCCTGGAGGTACTCCCTTTTAAGGGAGATTTTCTGTTTGGGGAGGATTTAAATAAGATTGTGGCTGACTTGGCTACTGCCAAAACTGCCTGTCTGCCAAGTACTGCTCCTTCTGTGTAGAAGTCTAAAGGTACTTCCTTTCGCCCCTTTCGTCCTTCAGGTAAAGCAAAAGGTCAGGTGTCCAACAAGCAGGCCCGCACTTCCAAACCTGGTAATCCTAAGCCCAAAAGAGCCTGGGCGGCCCGTCAGCCAGCTTCCAAGGCCGATAAGCCTGCCGCATGACTGAGCGGGCCTCCCTCTGGGGGATCCCAGGGTGGGGGGCCGGCTTCTAGGGTATACCCAGGAATGGTTGAAGACCACTTCAGATGCCTGGGTACGGGAAGTCGTCACTCGAGGTTACGCCATAGCCTTCAAAAACCAACGCCCTCATCGATTTTGCCAGACAGATGTCCCGTTGGACAAGACAAAGGCAAACACTCTACATTCGGTGGTACAAACCCTCCTGGATACAGGAGTCGTAGTACAGGTGCCTCTTGCACAGAGGGGCCGGGGGTACTATTCTCCGCTGTTTCTAGTCCCGAAACCGAATGGGTCCTCCCGGCCCATTCTCAACCTCAAGGCATTGAACAGGTTTGTGAAGGTTTCCAAGTTCCGTATGGAAACCCTTCGCTCTATATTTCTGGCCTTGGAACCTGGGGACTTCATGGTCTCCCTGGATATACAGGATGCTTAGCTGCATATTCCTATAGCAGTGTCTCATCAGCAACACCTGAGATTTGCGATTGGCAACTGCCATTCCCAGTTTCGGGCGTTACCTTTTGGTTTAACAACGGCTCCGCGAGTCTTTACAAAAGTCATGGCGGTGATGATGGTGGTACTCCGCCGTCAAGGGGTCAGGATACTGCCGTTTTTGGACGACTTGTTAATCCTGGCAAATTCCCCAGAACTTCTCCTGCGTCATCTAGATGTGACGGTACGGTTTCTGCAAGCCCACGGGTGGCTCATCAACTGGAAGAAGTCATCCCAGATCCCTGCTCAGAGCATGGTGCATCTGGGAACACTATTGGACACTCACAACCAGCGGTTGTTCCTGTCTCAGGACAAAAGTCCTGAAACTTCAGGACAGGATTCGTTGCTTCCTATCTCGTCCGCAAGTGTCGATACATTCGGCGATGCAGGTGCCTGGGCCTCATGGTGTCAGCATTCGACATGGTGGAGTACGCTCAATTTCACTCTCAGCCTCTCCAGAGGCTGATTCTAGCCAAATGGGACGGCCTGCCTCACCGAATCAGTTCTCAAATGATCTCATTGACTCCGGAGGTCCGTCTATCGCTGCTCTGGTGGTTTCGGGACCAACAACTGTGCAGGGGCCGTCCGTTCTGGATATCCGACTGGGTCCTGTTGACGACAGATGCCAGTCTAAGAGGTTGGGGCGAGGTGCTGGAGCAACACTCCCTTCAGGGGCGGTGGCCAAGGAGGAGTTCCTCCTCTCAATCAATATTCTGCAGTTGTGGGCGGTCTTCAATGCCTTGAACCTAGCCCAGCATTTAATTCAGAACCGTCCTGTTCAAATACAGTCGGACAACGCCACCACAGTGGCTTACATAAATCATCAAGGCGGCACTCGAAGCCGCCTAGCAATGAAGGAAGTCTCACGGATTCTACAGTGGGCAGAATGCCATCTACTGGCCATATCGGCAATATTCATTCTGGGAGTCCTGAATTGGGAAGCGGACTTTCTCAGTCGTCAGGACGTGCATGCCGGCGAGTGGGGCCTCCATCCAAAAGTGTTTCAACTCCTAGTGTAAAGGTGGGGCCTTCCAGGCGTAGATCTGATGGCGTCTCGACACAATCGCAAGGTTCCGGTCTTCGGAGCAAGGACAAGGGATCCTCAAGCAGCATTCGTAGATGTGCTGCCGTACGTGTTTCCTCCGGTGTCACTCCTGCCCAGGGTAATTCAGAAGTTAAAGCAAGAAAAAGGAATTCTGCTTCTCATAGATCCAGCGTGGCCCAGACTACACTGGTTCTCAGACCTGCAAGGCCTATCGTCAGAGTGTCCAATTCTACTTCCACAATTCCCAGACCACCTCGTTCAGGGCCCCTGTGTCTACCAGGACCTAGCCCAGCTGTCTTTGACGGCGTGGCTCTTGAAGCTTCCGTCTTAAGGGCTAATGGGTTTTCTGAGGCGGTCATTCAAACTATGTTGCGGGCCCGGAAACCGGCTTCTGCTCGGATTTACTATAGGGTCTGGCATTCTTACTTTGGTGCGCATCTAACGATTATGACGCTTCCAAGTTTAGTATAGCCAAGTTGTTGGCTTTTCTTCAGCAGGGCCTGGACTTAGGCCTGCGTCTGGCCTCCCTCAAGGTTCAAATATCTGCTTTGTCGGTGTGGTTTCAGAGAAAAATTGCGACCTTACCTGATGTGCATACCTTTACTCAGGGCGTGTTGCGTATCTTGGGACTTGTCGGTGGTTTTGGAGGCGTTACAACAGTCTCCGTTTGAACCTCTTGGTTCAGCTGACCTTAAGTGGCTTTCCCTTAAGGTGGTGTTTCTGCTGGCTATTGCTTCGGCTAGAAGAGTGTCTGATTTGGGTTCCTTGTCCTGTAGTTCCCCATATCTGATATTTCACCGTGACCGGGCGGTTCTTAGGACTCGTCCCGGCTATCTACCTAAGGTGGTTTCTTTGTTCCACCTTAATCAGGAGATTGTAGTTCCGGCACTTGTTTCTCCTGATCTGTCTCCCAATGAGTGGTCTTTGGATGTGGTACGGGCTATCTGTATCTATGTGAAGAGAACTGCTCCTATTAGGAAGTCTGATTTTTATTTTTTTTTGCTGTGTTTGGGTTTCACAAACGGGGCTGGCCTGCTCACAAGCAAACTCTGGCCAGATGGATTAGAATGGAGATTGCAAATGCTTATGTGAAGGCTGGTCTCTCTGCTCCTGATCACATTAAGGCCCATTCTACTGTCTGTTGGACCTTCTTGGGCGGCCCACGTGGTGCGACCCTTGAATAATTGTGCAAGGCGGCTACGTGGTCCTCTGTGAACACGTTCATAAGGTTCTATACCTTCGATACCGCCGCTTCCCAGGATGCTTCCTTTGGACGCCGGGTTCTTGTGCCCGCTACAGTGTATCCCCTCCCATAAGGAACTGCTTTAGGACATCCCCAATGTCTATCCTTGTGGAGCCCAGTGTACCCCGCAGCAAAAAAAAAAGTGTTATATGGTAAGCACTTACCTTTGTTAAAACTCTTTCTGCGAGGTACACTGGGCTCCACAAGGCGCCCACCCTGCCGCACTTGGCTTCTTTGGGTTGGTATGGCATTAGCCGCTGACACTTCTCCTGTCGGGAGAGTGTGGTGTTTGTGACAACTGGCAGTTGTCGTCTCTTACTTGCTACTGCATTGGGCTGGTTAACAAAACTGAGCTCCTGTGCACGGAGGCAGGTTGATATAGGAGGCGGCGCTATGCATCTTGGGAAGAAGGTCAAAGCTTTTGAGCCTGTTGGTGCTTCGGATCAAGATCCTACTCTACACCCCAATGTCTATCCTTGTGGAGCCCAGTGTACCTTGCAGAAAGAGTTTTAACAAAGGTAAGTTCTTACCATAAAACTCGTTTTTCTGTATTTTGGAATATTTGCATACCATAATGAGCGATCTTGGGGATGGGACCCAAGTCTAAACACTAAATGCATTTAGGTTTCATATACGCATTATACACACAGCTTGAAGGTCATCCTATACAACATTTTTTATAATTTTGTGCATAAACCCAAGTTTGTGTAGAGACAAAAAATTAATTTGTTTCCTATACGCTTTATACATAGCCTGAACGTAATGTTATGCAAAATTGTAAACCATTTTGTGTACACTGACCAGGGACGTGCACTCAGGGGAGGCAGCGACTGCCCTGTCATTAATTATTGAAATAATACAATGAAGATACTTATGACACACATTCTGTGTCATAAGTATGTGCTTTAGCCTTTACGTTATTTTAATCATTTTTTCCTTATAAAAATCTGTTTTAAATGTGTTTCAGTTGCATCAATGTGAAAGGGTGGGGGGCGGGGCCAAGCATCGTGCAGTAAAAGCCCGTTACCAAAAAACGGCACCTACTAGAAATGCATCTTTGACAGGGGCATGCTGTCAGCCCATATAAAAGCACGCCCCTGTCACTGAGACTGATGTGATTGGGCAGTGGTAGATTTTGGGGGGAAGGGGGGGGGCCTCATCTAGAATAAAAAAAAATGTATCTACATACAGTGGGGGTTGAAAGTTTGGGCACCCCAGGCAAAAATTCATTTTAATGTGCAAAAAGAAGCCAAGGAAAGATGGAAAAATCTCCAAAAGGCATCAAATTACAGATTAGACATTCTTATATCATGTCAAAAAAAGTTTGATTTTATTTCCATCATTTACACTGTTAAAGGAACAGAAAACAAAAAATGGCGTCTGCAAAAGTTTGGACACCCTGCAGAGTTAATACTTTGTACTGCCCCCTTTGGCAAGTATCACAGCTTGTAAACGCTTTTTGTAGCCAGCCAAGAGTCTTTCAATTCTTGTTTTGAGGTATCTTCGCCCATTCTTCCTTATAAAAGTCTTCCAGTTCTTTGAGATTCCTGGGCTGTCTGTGACTCACTGCTCTTTTAAGGTCTATCCATAGATTTTCAATTATGTTGAGGGCAGGAGATTGTGAAGGCCATGGCAAAACCTTGATGTAATCCACCGTGGATTTTGAGGTGTTTTAGGATCATTATCCATTTGTAGAAGCCAGCCTCTCTTTAACTTCAGCTTTTTCACAGATGGCATCAAGTTAGCATCCAAAATTTGCTGGGATCTTATTGAATCCATTTTTCCTTCTACTCGTAAAATGTTCCCTGTGCCACTGGCTGCAATACAACCCCAAAGCATGATTGATCCACCCCCATGCTTAACAGTTGGACAGAGGTTCTTTTCATTAAATTCTGTGCCCTTCCTTCTCCAAACGTACCTTTGCTCATTCCGGCCAAAAAGTTCAATTTTAACCTCATCGGTCCACAGAACTTTATTCCAAAATGCATCAGGCTTGTCTATATGTTCATTTGCAAACTTCAAACGCTGATTTTTGTGGTGAGGACGTAGAAAAGGTTTTCTTCTGATGACTCTTCCATGAAGACCATATTTGTACAAGAATCTCTTTATAGTGGAATAGTGTACCACAGCTCCAGTGTCTGCCAGATCTTCCTGGAGGGATTGTGAAGTCAAACGTGGATTTTGACTTGCTTTTCTCACAATCCTGCGAGCTGTTCTGTCTGATATTTTTCTTGGTCTACCAGATCTTGCTTTAACTTCCACTGTTCCTGATGACTGCCATTTCTTAATTACATTCCGAACAGAGGATATGGGCATCTGATAACGCTTTGCTATCTTCTTATAGCCTTCTCCTGCTTTGTGAGCGTCAACTATTCTCAGTTTCAGTGTTCTACACAACTGCATAGAGGAACCCATGGTGCTGATTGTTGGAGCAAGGTCAGATGAGTCTGGGCTTTTAAAACCTTTGAGATTGACATCACCTGGTCTTTCCAGACGATGATTGAGAACAATCCATGACACTGCCAGGTCTCAGCTGTCCAAAGGGGGCCATACAAGGTATTAACTCTGCAGGGTGCCCAAACTTTTGCAGATGCCATTTTTTGTTTTCTGTTCTTTTGAAAGTGTAAATGATGGAAATAAAATCAAACTTTTTTTAACATGTTATAAGAATGTCTAAACTGTAATTTTATGCCTTTTGGAGATTTTTCCATCATTCCTTGGCTTCTGTTTGCACATTAAAATGAACTTTTGCCTGGGGTGCCCAAACTTTCAATCCCCACTGTATGCGGCTGCCCACTCAAGTCCCCCAGTTACGCAGTCCAACCAGAGGGAAAGGAAGGGCTGCGATCCCCCTCACCTCTCCAAATTACTCCAGCCTAGCTTCCGTCTGCTCCTATCTATCAGGCTCCCAGCCACACCAGAGTAGTAACCGCAGGCAAGCACAGCCCTGTACGGAGCAGGCAGAGCTAGGAAGTGCTGAAGGATGAGCAGCCCCGCCACAAGGAGCAGGTTTGCTAATTCATCTCTCTGTTACCGGCTGTGGCAGGGAGAGTGCTGGCTGGGATTTACAAGGGAGAGTAGTGGGTCATTTAGTTTTATAATGGGCTAAGCTCACTCATGCTGTATTGGGAACCCAAGGCTGTACTGCTTATGTTGTATGCTATACTACCAGCAGAGTAATGTTTGTTTATTTATTAACAGTTTCTTATATAGCGTAGCATATGCCATTGCGCTTTACAATTAGAACAACAGTAATAGAACAAAACTGGGTAAAAACAGACTGACATAGAGGTAGGAAGGCCCTGCTTGCAAGCTTACAATCTATAAGGAAATAGGCATTGATACACAAGGATAGATGCTACCTATTGCATAATGGTCCACCAGATTGCTAGGTTCTTAATGGGTTGTATGATATGGTCACCCAGGAATGTTGACCAAGGGTCAGAGGGTGTGAGTAAAGAAAGACAAGATAGGTGATGTTATATGTACTGTACAGAGAGGATGTAATTAGATAGGGAAGCATTGAAGGGTATGTGGGTGGGTCTGGAATTTGATAGGCTTGTCTGAAGAGGTGAGTTTTCAGGGAATGTTTGGAGATTAGAGGTGAGTCTTATTGTGCGTGGGAGGGCATTCCACAGAGTGGGTGAAGCCCGGATAAAGTCCTGTAATTTTGAGTGGGAACAAGTAATGCGTGTGGATGAGAAATGCAGATCTTGTGCAGAGCAGATTGGTCGGGTAGGGAGATATTTGAGATGAGTGAAGAGATGTATGTTGGTGCAGTTTGGTTAATAGCCTTGTATGTAAGTAAAATTGTATTTTATATTTAATACGGTAGAATACCGGTAACCAATGGAGGGATTGACAGAGCGGATCTGCACGTCTAGCAAGGAATATTAGCCTCTCAGCTGCATTCAAAATGGATTGTAATGATGAGAGCCTATGTTTGGGAAGACCAGTCAATGCGGGAGATAATGAGATGCTGGATTCGAGTTTTTGCTGTGTCTTGTGTAAGATATGGTCGTATTTTGGATAGGTTTCTTAGATGTATGTAATATGATCTTGAGACAGCTTGAATGTGGGGTCAAAGGACAGTTCAGAGTCAAGAATGACACCTAGACAGCGAGCTTTTGGGGGTAAGGATGATTGTTGAGTTATCAACAGTGATAGAAATATCAGGTTGGTAACTACTATTGGCCAGTGGAAATACAATTAATTCTGTTTTGGAAATATTAAATTTCAGTTGGCGAGATGTCATCCAAGATGAAATGGCAGGCATTCAGTGACACTGCCCAATACAGATGGTGATAAATCTGGGGAGGATAGGTAGATTTGAGTATCATCTTCATACAGATGGTACTGAAATCCGAAAGAGTTGATTTTAGTTTGCCAAGAGATGTGGTATAGATAGAGAAAAGCAGAGGACTAAAGACTGAGCCTTGCGGTACTCTGAGAGAGGTAGCTAAGAGGAGGTGGAATCAGAGAAACGAACACTGAAGGAGTGATTAGAAAAGTAGGATGAGAGCCAAGAAAGGGCTGTGCCCTGAAGACCTAGGGATTGTAGTGTTTGTATGAGAAGAGAGTGGTTAACAGTGTCAAAAGCAGCAGAGAGATCAAGGAGAATGAGTAAAGAGTAATGGCTTTAGATTTAGCAGTGACCAAATCATTCACTACCTTAGTGCTGTCTCTGTGGAGTGTTGGGCACGAAATCCCGACTGAAGTGGGTCCAGTAAGCTGTGTGAGTTAAGAAAGTGTGTGAGGCGGGTGTAGGCAAGTCTCTCAAGTAGCTTAGAGAGGCATGGGAGCTTAGAGATGGGACGGTAGTTTGAAAGAGTTTAGGTCAGAGTTTTGTTTTTTCAGAATGGGAGTAATCGCTGCATGCTTGTACAGAGAAGGAAAGATACCAGTAGACAGAGAGAGATTACAAATTTTAGTTTAGTTTGGGATGACAGATCTTTACTAACTTGTGAGGGTATAGGGGAGAGATAGTATAGTAGGCAGATGAGAAGAGTGCAGATACTGCATCTTCATTTGTAGGCTCAAATGAAGAGAAGGTGTTAGAGGGTTCAGGAAGAGACTTGAGCAGGGCACTGGCTGTGGAAGAGCATACCATTTAATTTCAGATCTTCTCAATCTTGTCCTTGAAATAGGAAGCAAGATTTTGCGCACTGATAGTGGCTGGTGGGTTGGGTGGGACAAGAAGTGATTTAAATGTATTAAAAAGTCGCTTGGGGTTAGAGGCTTGAGCAGAGATGAGAGATTGGAAATATGTTTGGCAGTCTCCAGAGCATTATGATAAGAGTGGTACACAGTCTTATATGTGCGAAAGTCACTTGAACTGCTTTACGTGAGTTTTTGTAGGTGTCTTGTGTATTTAGAGTGCCACGGTTGACATCTAAGTCTACGTGGAGTGTGATGGATAGCTGGAGCCACTTCGAGTGCCGTTTCTAGAGTTTGGTTAAGGTGTGATACAGCCGTCTCAGGAAAGGTGAATGTAAAAATTGGTGAGAGCAGTGGTTGCAGTGAGGTAGATAGTTGTTGAAAATTAATAGCGTTAATATTTTTGCGGGTTACAGGCAGATTTGTAGACTTCAGGGACATTGAGTTTGAAGTAATGGAGGAGAGCATGCAGGTGATAAGGTTGTGATCTGAGAGAAGGAAAGGAGTGTTAGTGAATTCAGAAACAGAGTATAGTCTGGTGAATACAAGATCAAGGCAGTACCCCTCCTGATGAGTAGGGAAGTCAGTCCATTGGAAGAGGCCACGAGAGGAGGTTAGAGAGAGTAGTTTGGATGCATGGGAAGGTTGTAGACTGTCAATAGAGATATTGAAATCCCCCATAATGAGGATGGAGATGTCAGAAACTTTTTGGGTTGCCCAGGTGGGCAATAGATAGTTGCAACACGCAGAGAGAAAGTGGTGACAATCCTAATAGAATGTACTTCAAAATTATGTAAATGCGAGCGAGAGAACAGGTGGTAAAACGGTGCGTTTGTGTGTAAGATTTGGACAGCAATATTCGACCTTCAGTGGTTGACCTAACGACCGTATTCCTTCAGAAGACATAATATCAGCTACAAGCACGTACTAATCTTATACAAATACATTTACATACACTGCTAAATCATATATTATTGCGAATTCAGATTAGGAGTTGTAGTGTGCAGGATGCCAATGAGAAATACCATACATTAAATACACAGCTGAGGGTGTGTGTGGCTTATTGCACAGAGATGTGCTCTCTAGTATCACCATCTCCCTGTCACCCACAGCTGGCACTGACTGTTGTTGCTCTCTCCCTGGCATCACCCTTTCCCTGTCACCTACTGCTGTTGCCCTCTCCGTCACCCCATCCCTGGCATCACACACTGCCTCTTTCTGTCACCCTTTACCGGTCACCTACTGCCTCAGCCTAGTATCACCCTCTCCCTGATGTCACCCACTGCCTCTCCCCATTACCCTTTACCTCTCACCCACTGCATCACCCCTGCATCACTGTCTCCCCATCACCATCTCTCTCCTGTCACCCTCTGCCTTTCCAGGGCATCTCCCTCTCTTCACCATACGACCATGCCCCCTGTTGTGAGGCACGGCCGTGCCCACTTTTCCGGGAGCATGTGTACCTTCGGCGCATGCAGGGACAGCGGCGGTAGCAGGCACCGTACAGTAAGCACCACTTACTGTATGCAACGAATTGTAGATGCAGCCGGGCTTACCCTCTTATTCTCATCTCTGTATCGCCTCAGGAACAGGGACTTGGCTTTTTCTTGCTCTAGGTCTTGAATCACAGCAGCCCTATCTGCTTCCATTAGGATCTCTAGTTCCTTATTTTGGCTGGACAGTCCCTCCCTTTTCGTGGCCCATTTTTCAGTCATTTGCTTCTTAAGGAGTTGTCTAATTTCTCTCCTGCGATGAAAGAAAATAAATATATGTATACTATATGTAGCTGTTCCTGCTGTTATTTGTTACTATAAAGTGACCCAATGTCGGCATCAATGCGTATGTACAGAAGTTGTTGTAGAATGCACCATCAAGCCCAAAATGTGGTAACCACAGAAGACGGAACGGAACTCTGCCGACCCATCAATACCTGGAGAAAGTTTTTGGCTATTGGTTGCGTTCTCTTCGGCTAAGCTTGCCGTGTTCCGCTAGCCCTTATTATACTGTAGTGTTACATAGTAATGTGTTTGATATGCTTGTTACAAATCTCTGTAGACTTCCCCCATATATTTTTACATGCTGACCTGGTTTTTTTTATATGGAATAAAAAACTGCCAATGGAAATGAACCCTAAGGGGCCGATTCAATTTTTCTACCTCACTGCTACCACCAGGGGGCGCAAAACTCAGCAATTAAATTGTGCGCTCCATTTAGATGCCCAGTAGTCGCGGGGCTGACATTTTTTTTTCTCGCAGCCGCCTTTCTTTGCAGAAAAAAAGTGTCTGCAAACTCTGTACTTTGGGCGTCTAATCTGGAGTTTGGATGGGTTGAGATGGCTAAACCCGGTCTGTGTGGGCGCGACATGCACGATATACATAGTCGCCCAAACACAATTGAATTGTGACCGTTGTTTAGGCATCTAAAAAGTCACATTTAGACAGGATTTTTAGACGCCCAAATCAACTGAGTTGGTCCCTAAGTGTATGTCAGCAGACATTTATAAATTATTTTCATCTACCACTGTCTAATCATACAATTTGTGATCTTGCTGTGTCAGCTAGGAGGTCTGGTTAGACGTTTTAAGCACACTGGCTATTCGTTAACACCAACATATACTGAGGGGTTCGGTATGTTATCCCGGTTTATGGAATGTCAGCGGTCACATGACTGACATCGGCATCCCACCAAAGGAGGAGATAAGTAGTTTTGCTTTTCTTCACCCCCAGGGGGATGGCGGCTAGGGCTAACCATTGGGGGTGGCGGCTAGGACTAACCCTGACACACCTGTGATATTTAGCGTTGTCTTGGTTTTGTAATTGCTAATTGTGTGATAATGGGTAGACATGGGGTGGAATTCAAATGTTTGAAAAGTCGGTTGGGTATCTGTTTTTTCCTGTCTATTAGATAGGAAAAACAGACGCCCAACTGACTTTTCAAACTTTTGAATCTCACCCATTGTGTTTCAGCACCTACTTGTTGACACAAAGGTAGAGGGACCATCTACAGCAGCACCTTTTCCAGGTCTGGACACTGGCATTCAGTGACCAGATAAACCATTGGAAAGGTGAAAAATGGGTGATGTAATTCTCAACATTTTCACCATAGCATACCTCCCAACATGACCCTCTCCAGGAGGGACACAATGCTCTGCTTCTGGACTTTTCTCTTAATTTATGATATCCAGCACCTGTGTTGAAAGGGTTAATGGATAAGATAGGTGTTTCAGCACAGGTGCTGGCAATCATAAATTAAGAGGGAAGTCCAGGAGCAGAGCATTCTGTCCCTCTTGGAGAGGGTCATGTTGGGAGGTATGCCATAGTAACTTCTCTGTGACACTGCGTTGTTCAGATCTCCTAACTCTGGTTCTCAATGCACACTAAAAGTCCAGGTTTTAAGAATAGCCATGTGTGAGCACAGGTGACTTAATTAGTACCTTAGTTATTTTGATTTTACCACCTGTGCAATAGCATGGATATCGCTAAAACCTGGACTGTTAAGCAGCTTCCACATCGCAAAACCTGCTTTTGAAACGGTTCTTTAAACGGTTCTTAAAACGGGTCTGAGCAGTTAAACCCCCTTCACATCGCATGTTGTAACCAGTATGTTACCATTTCATTACCGTTTTGGTACCTTTTACACTGAACCCGTTTCACCCATACAAAACAGTGGTTGTCATTTTATATGTTTATTTCCTGCTTCTGCCTGGTGACATCACACATGGAGACAGCCTATCACCTCCTGGGGCTTGCAAATACCGTTTCAGACCCTTTCACACTGCACAATTAAACGGGTCTGAAACGGGTAGGACCCTGCTTTTTTACAGTTTCAAAATACCGGTATTTTGTAAACAGTAAATTGAAGGTGACCCTTTCACATCGCAGCTCGAACCGTTTAGGAAGCCAGTAAAAACGGCAAATTACCGGGTACAAGCTGCGGTGTGAAAGGGGTATTAGTGTGCCTTGAGGATGGATTTTAGGAATCACTGATGTAACTGAATCTTGCATAAATCTGAATATACTTGAAAACCAAATCCAAGTACAGGTTGAGTATCCCTTATCCAAAATACAAAATACAACATTTTTGTGTCGCTTACTGAGCTAATGACATATACAGTTGTGCTCATAAGTTTACATACCCTAGCAGGACTTGTGCTTTTCTGGCCATTTGTCAGAGAATATGAATGATAACTCACAAACTTTTCTTTCACTCATGGTTAGTGGTTGGGTGAAGCCATTTATTGTCAAACAACTGTGTTTACTCTTTTTAAATCATAATGACAACAGAAACTACCAAAATGACCCTGATCAAAAGTTTACATACCTTGGAGATTTTGGCTGATAACATGCACACAAGTTGACACAAATGGGTTTGAATGGCTACTAAAGGTGACCATCCTCACCTGTGATCTGTTTGCTTGTAATCAGTGTGTGTATAAAAGGTCAGTGAGTTTCTGGACTCCTGAAAGACCCTTGCATCTTTCATCCAGTGCTGCACTGACGTGTCTGGATTCTGAGTCATCTGGAAAGTAAAAGAATTGTCAAAGGATCTGCGGGAAAAGGTAATTCTCTGACAAATGGCCAGAAAATCACAAATTCTGCTAGGGTATGTAGACTTATGAGCACAACTGTTGTTTTGGATAAGGGATACTCAACCTGTGTTACATTTGTTAAAAATAGATCACCTCCATCCCAGTTGTGCAAAAGATAACATAAAGATCTAGCCACGCTCAGCTTTGCGCGATGCATATGCATAATTGGTACGACTAGTGTGCCTGCGACCTAGGTTTGGCACGCATGTCCATAGGAATTAATGGAGCGAACGTTGGATAGAAGTAGTCGCATCCCGGCGGGCCATGCGGCAAATCTGAACATGGCTACATCTGTATATGAGTAGTTTTCCCTTGTTGCTCATACTTCATAGTCCCATCCAACCCGGTGACAACAAGCAAACTGATCCAAGCACCCTGGCTGGGCAGTGATGACCTACAGATAACAACCTAAATGACTTCTTACCTGTATTCCTCTCTTTCTGTTATTGTGCCATAGAACGGTCGCCTCCAACCCTGGTGGAACCTAGCGGAACACAGAGGTGACGTTACTAATAAAAATAATCGCGTTCAAAATGAGTTTTCCTGGCATCCGTACTAAAGAAACAAACATAAGTCATTTCTGATTGCTGCAATGCTGCAGGTAAGTGAAATGGAACTTACTGTAACTAGTGTATACTTCTAGTACCTACCCGGGGAACACCGCTTTTTATCAGCAGCTAATAGAGGCCGTGCTCCGTAACCACTGTGTTGTACGGGCCCAGGCTCACCTGCTGTATTCTTTTTGCTGCATGTTCATAACCCTCTGCTGATTATGATGATGAGCAGCCATGGTCTCCAGGCTCACCGTCCTCCTCTTGACTCCTGGAGGATGCAGGGGGTTTAGGCGAGGGGGGAACTGCAAAAATACAATAGCTTTGCATGTAACATGATAGAAACGGGATCCGGTTTGAAGATCGACACTATCTAGGTCGACCACGTTTAGGTCGACAGCCACTAGGTCGACAGGGTTGGAAGGTCGACAGGTCAAAAGGTCGACATGAGGAGTTTTTAAAAAAAAAAATATTTTTTGAACTTTTTTATACTTAACGATCCACGTGGACTATGATTGGAACGGTAATCTGTGCCGAGCGAAGCGAGTCACCTTGCCCGAAGCATGGCGAGCCATGCGAGGGGACACGGTGCACTAATTCAGCTTCCCGGTCACTGTACGCAGTAAACGACACAAAACCCCCACAGAAAACCTCATGTCGACCTTTGACCTAGCACATGTCGACCTAGAAACCCTGTCGACCTTCCAACCCTATTGACCTAGTGACTGTCGTCCTATAGTGGTCGACCTAAACATTGTCGACCTAGACACTGTCGATTTGATGATCCACACCCGATAGAAACTCACCCAAAATTTTTACATAAGGGGGGATCAAAGCTTGGAGAGAGAGAAAGTACCAACCAATCAGCTCCCAGATGTCGTTTTTCAAACAAAGGATGATTGATTGATACGTTATCTCTCCCCACTTAATCCGTCTCCAAGCTTTGATAAATCGACCCACGGTGAAGCTGCTTATAAAGTAGTTTGGCTGAAGGCTGTTTAAAGGACCCACTAACCCAGAGGTTCTCAAACTCGGTCCTCGGGGGCCCACACAGTGCATGTTTTGCAGGTCTCCTCACAGAATCGCAAGTGAAATAATTAGCTCCACCTGTGGACCTTTTAAAATGTGTCAGTGAGTAATTAATACACCTGTGCACCTGCTGGGTTACCTGCAAAACATGCACTGTGTGGGCTCCCGAGGACCGAGTTTGAGAACCTCTGCACTAACCCCTAAACATAAAGAGATTACATTAGGACAATGAAGGTAAACAAATGAATCCTTCTTCACCTGACATTGCTGATATACAGACCGCTGCAGGTCTTCATACATCTTTAGGGAATCAATATACAGTATGGCAAAATGTTGATGATACAGTTAGTGGTTACTGTGCAGAGCCGCCAAGATATCACGCACCAGGGCTGGACAGTGAAAATAGATACTGTATATAATTTTAATTGATTGGGGTTTGAACTTAGAATCCTGTTTATTATGGACAAAAAAGTGGTAAATTTCCTGAAAACTGCTGTTGTAGGATGATTGCTGCATTTTGGGGCTTTGGGGGTAATTAACAAGGGTGATAAATGCTGCGGTTCCTCTCTTTATGTTCACAAACATAGTTGTCAAACCATCAAAGGGCATCCCTACGGGGGTTGGGGAGGTATTAAGAATACCATCGTTCACATGACCGACAGCGGCATCCTGATGCCTAGAGTCCCAACACCTGGTAGGTAAGTATATTAACCCTCTCTCAGCCCCAATCCTTTCCCGTAACCTAACCTTAACCCTCCATTCTTGCAGCCCAGCCCTAACCTCCCACCTGGCCTTCCCACAGCCTAACCCCAACCCTCCCTGGCAGGGGCAGCTCCAGAAGTGGGGCTGCGGCTCAGTTCAAAATTCAAATAGGGGAGACGCGCCAACTGCCAATCAGTTTTAGAATATACATTACATTACATTACATTACTATATATAACCCATTTATAGAGCGTTTAGTGAGGGTTTTTTTCCCCATAAAATTTCATTGCTATCTTTAATTATACTGTTCTGGGAATATTCATATAATAAGAAGAGGGTCCAGAGTAGCTAAAAAGTTCTCTTGAATGTTGTGCTCCACAATTAAATAAGTTTCCATCAGGACCACTACGCTTATGCTTCTGATGTGAAAGAAACATATGAGAACATGAAACTCCTGGATAACATCATGTATGGAGAATACACATAGAATGTCTGTGGTGACTTAAAAGTCATTGCTCTTATGCTTGGAGTACAACTTGGGACAGCAGAGACCGTAGTGGCCAAAGCGAATATCAGTAACCCCAGGAAAGAAGAACGTTGTCAGTACACCACTTGTTGATCTGGGAAAAGTATATCATCCTCCACTCCATATAAAGCTTGGTCTTGTAAAGAACATTATTAAAGCAATGGAACGAAGTTGACTTGGATTTACATACTTAAGAAAAAAAATCCTGAGGATCTGTGATGCAAAGATCAAAGAGGGGATTGTTGTAGGACCTCAAATAAGATAACTGAGATGAGAGCTTTGATGGTCTGATTTAATCTGAAAAAGCTGCATGGGTGTTTTTGCTGGAACGTCTTCGGGAAACATAAGGCAGATAACTATGAAGTAATAGTGGACAATCTTTTCAAATCTTACAAGACCATGGAATGTAACGTGTCTTTGAAAATCCATTTCTTGGACTTGCACCTGGATTTCTTCCCAGCAAATCTTGGAGCAGTCAGCAATGAAGGAGTGGTTCCACCAGGATATTTCCGTAATGGAAAAGCTGTAACAGGGCAAGTGGAGTCCAAGTATGCTTGCTGAATATTGTTGGACCCTTAAAAGGTTTTCTCCTGAGGCAAAATACAGCAGAAAACCCTATACTTCTGCTTTTTAAGTGAGTGACCTCACATCTAGCTTACTGCACTGTCGAAGTCGGAAAATATTACAGTACACACATCACGTACAAACACCAAATAGATGGCCTCCGTGCGCGTACTTATTCGGCCGTGCGTGCACATATTCGCAAATTGCATATGATTGCTCACGCGGTCGTGCGTGTTAGCGCGTGGTATGAGTAATTTATGGAGGCATTTGTACTCGCATGGAAAAGCCACAAAGACATATCATATATTTAATCCATATATTGCATAAATCATCCACTGTCTGCTCACTCTTCTAATAGCATGAAGATGGTTCGCACATAAATTATCCTCCCAGAGACTCAAATACAATGTACCAGATGGCCTTATTTACGCAAAGCTTTGAACTCCTATGAAGAAGGCAAATACCTTTGTTTACCCCTATTGTTCTAGAGTTGTCCAGTATCTGTCAAAGACAATAAATACTGGATTGTCATTGTCTTATCTGAAGACCGGACAAACAGAAAGACAATATCCAGGAACCTAGGTTGACTGAAGAGAAACTCAATTAGCAATAGCTAACAAATTACAAACCAGACATTTAGAAATCTGAGGTAATAACATTCATAGTCTAAACTCTTGGAGATATATATATTTCCTAACAAATTGTAATAGCAGGAGTGTGTATATGTATATATATATGTATATATATATATATATATATATATCTATCGAGGATGGAATTAGATAATCATATCATGTGTGGGATCTTATTGTTCAGAGTCACATAAGCATTAATCTGGTGGGTATAAGAATATTATCATATATTGCAACATTAAGTTATTAATAATACCAGATTTATGTATGATTAATGTGATGGGTTTAACTGGTCATGGGGCGGGAACTCGGATGCAAACAACAGAAATCACATCTCAAGTCTTAGCCATCGCCCACCTCTTGAGCTGACCAATGATCCCCGGTGCACAGGATATGTCCCACCCCCGAACCAATGGAAGAAGAGCACACAGTGTCTATTGTATTATGTTTTGATCCACTGTATAAAAAGCCAGCGGCAGGCCAGGTCACTATCACAGACTCTGAAGGTCATCTCCCTTGATGACTGAGGACCGGCTGGGAAGCGCAGGCGAAACCAAAACGTATGTACCATTGACTGTAGCCATTTTTCTATTGTATTGTATTGTTGTTATTGTAACCCCCCTTTTGTTAATTATATGTTGGTGTGTCGGAACCCAGCATCTTAAATACAATCTGGTGTCGTGTCTCTTTTCCCTGCTAAGGTTATAAGTGTATTTCAGTCACACGTGTAGCTGCAGAGTGCTCACGGCGAGTCTTTGGGTGTGTACGCACTGCGTGTACTTTGTACGGCCAGCGTGCCGTTTATACGCAAAGTACGTACACGGTACGGGGCTTTGTGCGCTAATGGTGTAAAAAGTACGTAGGCTAAGGTTGATCACAAACGGCCGCAGCGGCTCCATTTTAAAGCGTATTTAATGTGTTTCTAAAGTGTTTCTTTTAGTCCTGTATGTAAATCGACGTTTACAGCACATATCTCTGTTTAGCCCCCAATATAGTCATATATCCGCCACACTTACCATACTTGCTGTATGTGACACTGCTACTGAAGGCAAGGCTGGAAGGTACAGGGGAGTAATGGGGCATCTTCTTTTAGGAGGATTGCAGTTTCCCCAGGTAACAACGGGGGTACTTGGCAGTGACACCCCTTCTAAAAAATAAAACAATTGTTTATGGTTTGTTCTGCACAGGTGGCGCTGTTGCCGGATAAACCAGGTGGCCTACAGGCTGTATCTGGATGAGAGATTAACAATGTATTGGTTGGCAGTCAATAGGTCAACATCATAAGGTCAACAGGTACAAAGGTTGACCTGACAATGGTCGACACACAAATGGTTGACCCATTTTGGGAGGGTGAGGGCTATCACATGTTTTCCCAACTTAAGTTGACCATATCTTGTCGACCTAGACACTAAGGGCGGTATTCAATTCTTTTCACGCCCCTTCTACACCCATTCCGTTTCTCCTGACGGGCGTGATATAATAATTTCCGCTCGCTACCCTTGTGGTAGCGAGGGCACCCAAACCTTTACAAAACTAAACCTGATCACTATGGACACGATATGCGCAAAATCAGGGATCACTTTAGAAAGGAGATTGGGCGTGATTTATCATTTGAATACTGCCCTAAGTGTAGATATATTATACCACATCCGTACAGTAGAGATCCCATGTACTTACTCAGGCTCATTCTGGGGCCTTGCAGGGGGTCAGCTGCACTCCTGCAATGACAGAACCGCGTGTCAATAATGTTCAAGCAGTAACAACCAATGAGAGGCAGCAACCGGGGGGGGGGGGATTCATTCTGTTTTTGTTCAGAAACTACTGAAGCTGCTAACCAAGTCTATTTTGTTTATGACAACAATCCCAGCTAAAAGGAAGCATTTACTCCTACCATCGCTAGGTAACCGGCATGTGTCCCTTCTGAAGTTATGATGGTGCATCTAATTACAAACTCATTTACTTAAAAAGGGGAGAACAAATTACTTTATTAAGGCACATTAGGCCCATTTGTAATATTTTCCACACAATCCACCTAATACAGTGGTTCCCAGACTTTTTTGAATCACAGCGCCCTAGAGTATCAGATTTTTTTTCACGGCACCCGTAGGCCAGAAGTTTTAGTGAGACATTTAGAAAGAAATATTAAATGAAGTAAATTGTGTTTATAGGTCATCCTTAGGGTCAGTTATGTGGTGAGGGACAGGTTTGTCCACATATTGTATAACTGGCAGCCACCAGCACTGGTTTTGCCGATTACATTGACCATAAAAATTTAGAATTGGTCCTGGACCAGCAATCCAAGACACCCCTGCAAGTGTTCCGAGGCACCCCAGGGAGCCATGGCATACAGTTTAAGAACCACTGAGTTAATGGATTTATAAGGAATAGAAAAGGAGAAAAAAATACCTTACTTTTGAGATTAAGATCTCTTTAAAGTGGGACATATTTGGAATATTTTAGAGGCAATTTGTATTATCTTCTCTTCCTCAGATATCATACCCTGTCTGTTCAGTCAGTTAGAAAATAATTTAGAGGTCACCCATGCACGCTGCCATATTTCTGTGAAAGTTTCTATTCCAGGTAATTTACAGGATAAGTAAATAAATTAGTGTTAATAAATAATAATTATTATTATTAATAGCTTTTATTTGCTAGGATCCCCAAGGTGTACGCTACGCTGTACAAGACCTAGAGGTAAGATAAGAGTAAACAGCATTGATACAAGCATGGCGACAAAGCATAAATACAAGTATTGTAAGAAAACACAGAAGGAAGGGTCAATTCAATATCCGTGAGTCCCTTAGCAGTGCGAATGAGTGTGGCTATATGCTGCATTTACAGTACCTCCAGACTCACGGATCTATACATGCAACCCTTATAGGGCTGTGTACAAAATTCCACGAGTCCAGGGGTGAGATTTGGCATGAGCCGGTATGTTGATGTGCAGATACGGGCGTTTCCATGCTGTTACAACAGCAACTTGGTCCCCCCCTAGTAACGGCTAGTTGAATTGACCCCAGAGAGTGATGAGTAAAGGGGAATCGTATAGCATCTTGCTGTATGTAGCTGGAATTAGCAAGCATTGGTCAGCCACTAGGAAGGCACAGGAGCTCTTAATGATCATGTACCCATATTATAAGCAAACAGTGGGCCTGCTTCAGCGATGATGCAAATGGCTTCACAGCTGTGATTTAGTATGAAACGGCTGTTTGAAAATATGCTAATGTCGTCGACGCTGGGATATGTATTGAAACACCCGCTGGAGACTTCTGAGATCTGCTGCTTATGTACTAAGATGCAACCGTTGGGCACACATCGTTCTATAATCGTCCTTCTGAATAACCCGATGCACACAACCTGAGCATTGCGCCCAGCTGTGAATCAGGCCCAGGGTCGGAGTCGCTGAAGGGGAGGAGACAAAAGACCAGGAGCACTGGTGGTAAAGATAGTGCAAGACAATAACAAAAGGGAAGAGGGCCCTGCCTGACATCTTACATTCTACAGGGCAAACAATCTGGTGTAGCTAACATCACCATAATACAGTTTGTTATTAAGCATTTATAGTATACTGTACATAATGGTAAACCATCATGGAAGCCGACAGAGACAGAGGGTGGGATGTACTACACAATACACATTGCATCCGTGATACATCCTGCCACTTTTTGGGTACATACCGGTGTTAATAAGAGTGGTATGTACCTAGAAATGTGGTTAGTATCACAAAGGGGTGTAGTACTGGTGACCGGCGGTCTCCTGACCGCCGGTCACCTTACCGACGCCGGGATCCCGGCGGGGAGGAGCGAGTGCAGAAAGCCCCTTGCGGGCTCGCTGCGCTCGCCACGCTGCGGGTTCTATTCCCACTCTATGGGTGTCGTGGACACCCACGAGTGGAAATAGTCCCTGTTGGTCGGCGTGCCGACCATCGGGATAGTGAGCCGTCGGGCTCACGGAGGAGGTCATGTGACTGTCGGTCAGCTGACCGGCGGTCACATGAATACCACCCTCACAAAGGACAGCTCTCCTGATAAGAACTGACCTTTCTGATCACCGGGCTTCCACATTTAGGACCCGGGATCCCTTCTGCTCAGGGATGCAGCGGCTGCTGGCAAGGATCCCTCTTAGAATAGAAGCCCATAGGCTTCTACCGGGTAATGCAAATCTAAAAATGGTGTTACCCACCGGATCCAAGCTCTGGAATGTATCGCATTCCGGAGCTTGGTACATACGGAATGCGGACCATCCAGTTTGGCTGCATTTTGAAGCTTAGTACAGTACATCCTGCCCTGACATGGTTAAACTGATAAATGCGTAAGAAGGTTGCCTTGCTTTATTAAGCCGCTGTATTCTGCAGACCCCGCTCTTCATTCGCTAGTTAATCAACTTCATAGATCCCAGTAGACAGGTCAAATAGAATATATTAAAGCTCATTAAACATTTGTAAAAGCATTATGGGAATTACTGTATGAGTAAGACAAGTGGTTACATTTACAAATCAGCACTTTTCATTGGTTCTTTTGACCCCTGGGTTTAAAATAGTAATTATATGCCAAGCATGTTGACATTAGGACATACTTACCTACTCTCCCGGAATGGCCGGGAGGCTCCCGAAAATTGGATGGCACTCCAGACCGCTCGGAAAAGGGGGCTAGTCTCCCGCAAGCTGCCTGCACATCCCCTCTTAACAGCCGGCCTGTACCCGCCCGCACCGAGGGAAAGTGGGTGGGGCGATGATGCGATCTGTAGTGAATTGCGTAATCGTAGCTCCACCTCCGCATTGCAATGCCGGTAATGTGGGCATTGCATAGCGGGGGGGGCGCAATGACGTGACCACATCTCCACGCCCCCGAACCACCCTCAGATGTTGAGCCCCGCCCCCTGGGGAGGCAACCTGCCCCGAAAGTCGGCAAGTATGCATTAAGACCATGGGGGTCATTCCGAGTTGTTCGCTCGCAAGCTGCTTTTAGCAGCTTTGCACACGCTAAGCCGCCGCCTACTGGGAGTGAATCTTAGCTTATCAAAATTGCGAACGAAAGATTCGCAATATTGCGAAAATACTTCTCTGTGCAGTTTCTGAGTAGCTCGAGACTTACTCTGCCAGTGCGATCAGTTCAGTGCTTGTCGTTCCTGGTTTGACGTCACAAACACACCCAGCGTTCGCCCAGACACTCCTCCGATTCTCCAGCCACTCCCGCGTTTTTCCCAGAAACTGTAGCGTTTTTTCGCACACTCCCATAAAACGGCCAGTTTCCGCCCAGAAGCACCCACTTCCTGTCAATCACACTACGATCACCAGAACGAAGAAAAAACCTTGTAATGCCGTGAGTAAAATTCCTAACTGCATAGCAAATTTACTTGGCGCAGTCGCACTGCGGACATTGCGCATGCGCATTAGCGACTAATCGCTCCATTGCGAGAAAAAAATAACGAGCGAACAACTCGGAATGACCCCCCATGTCAATATTCTCGTGTTAACAAAATATACTACTCCCGTACGGAGTTCCATCATTTATTTATCAGCTGTACTGTAAAGGGGGGTACACACGGAGAGATCCGTGCTTAAAATCTAAGCAATCTTGCTAGATTGCTTAGATTTTAAGCACGGATCTGCCGTGTGTATGCCCTCCAGCGATAGCGATGCGCGGCCCCGCGCATCGCTGTCGCCGATGCTAGATTGAGCCTGCATGCAGTCTCAATCTAGCGGGTCGCTCACTTCACCGTTGTGTGAAGTGAGCGGCCCCCCGTCGGCTTTCCCCCTCGCTCAGCACATCGCGCTGTGCTGAGCGGGGAGAGAGATGTGTGCTGAGCGGTCTGTGTTAAGATCGCTCAGCACACATCTCTCCCGTGAGTACCCCCCTTAAGGTGTGGAATCTGCTCATTAATTTCTACAGTACCTGGGGGGTACTTATCGTAGCAGTGAGAGAGATGAAGTGGACAGATAGCTCCTAAATGTAAATTCTCCAACACAGTCTGTAATTTGAGAGTCAGAAGCTGATTGGTTAGTGATATGTTTCTCTCCACTTTATCTTCTCTCCATTCTTTGATAAATACACCCCTTAATAGTTCTGTTATCTTTGTCCTAAAATATCTTGTTGGAAAATATCTTTAATTACTCCTCAGATTACAAAGCACACACTAATTACACCTCACAGCTTGGTGGACCTGGAATTCTTCCCCTCTTCGTCTTGGGATTTGTGTTTTTCCCAGTGTGCATCTAACAAGCCTATTTTATATCACAATAACAACAGTAGTATTAAGTCTATCATTCTTTTTGTTGTGGTTTATATTTTCTTAGACAATAGTGACAAATTCACTTGAGTTAGCTTCATTTACAACTTCATGAAATAAAGTCTGGGGTCCGGTTGATAAAACGAATCCCTGGATTAGACAATGATCAACAAAATCTAGGACAAGTGGTTTCCAGCAGCACTGAGGGCGGATGAGGTGGGGAGACAGTAACTCATATTGAGTGATGCAGATATCCTCTATAATAACAGAATGATCATGTTACTTACAGTAGCTGCTGCAGAACCTCTTCTACAAACTGATGCCTGGGGGAAAGTGTAACTGGATCTGTGCTCACCTGATAAATCCAGGCTCAAAGACGTTTATGAAGATTTAAAGGTGTAATCCTGGGATTAGAGTGTGGACATGCGTCTGTAATTCCTGCACTGTAACTATCTCTTCCCTATCACTTTCCTCTGTCCTTTGTCATACTGTTTGCATCATGTGACCTCCTGCTTCTATTGGAAACCAATATGACAATGGGTTCCGTCAAATGACAATCTCCAGGATTAGGGTTTGCCTGGGGACTCCCACAGAGGGGATTTGTGATGCCAGGGTTACTTGGAATTCAGCACATAAAACAGGACTGGGACATAAACTGAAAATGATCAAGCCTGGAGACTTCTGTGGCATGAGGGGATCCGGACTGAAAGTCGACAGTAACTAGGTCGACAATGTCTAGGTCGACCACTATTGGTCGACAGTAACTAGGTCGACAGGGTGTCTAGGTCGACAGGGTCTTTAGGTCGACAGGTCAAAAGGTCGACATGAGTTTTTCACAATTTTTTTCTTTTTTTGAACCTTTTCATACTTAACGATCCACGTGGACTACGATTGGAACGGTAATCGGTGCCGAGCGAAGCGGTAGCGGAGCGAAGGCACCATGCCCGAAGCATGGCGAGCGGACGCGGTGCACTAATTGGGGTTCCCGGTCACTCTACGAAGAAAACGACACCAAAATAACATTAAAACCTCATGTCGACCTTTTGACCTGTCGACCTAGAACATGTCGACCTAAAGACCCTGTCGACCTAGACACCCTGTCGACCTAGTTACTGTCGACCAATAGTGGTCGACCTAGACATTGTCGACCTAGTTACTGTCGACTTTCAATACCACACCCTGCGTGAGTACTCCAGATTACCACTGCACTGTTCCTTTGCCTCTGAGGTCTGTAGGTTGGCAGAGAAGTGGTTAATTGAGCACTTGGCTGGAACAGGCGCCTGCTCTCAGAGGAAGACAATTATCCCCTTTGTGTCCCGTGCGGCCACTTTGCAATAACAGATTGGCAGCTCCAAGCATGTGTAAAATTATCGCCTTTACAGCTGTAAGTGCCCTGGGAAAGAAGATTCAGGCTAATTTGAGCACAAGTAAAAAGGAACTGTAACCCATAGCAACCAATCACCTCCTTACAGGATTTATTCATTAATAAATATGAAGTTTCTGCTGCGGGGTACACTGGGCTCCACAAGGATAGACATTGGGGTGTAGAGTAGGATCTTGATCCGAGGCACCAACAGGCTCAAAGCTTTGACTGTTCCCAGAATGCACAGCGCCGCCTCCTCTATAACCCCGCCTCCCTGCACAGGAGCTCAGTTTTATAGTTGGTGCTGCAGTAAGCAGGCACATAACAGAGGGGCTGCTCTAGGCAGCCCTAAGAAGAGCTTTTTTTTGAAGAAAAAAGTGAAGACTTCAAGGGCAGCAGCGGTGGTAAATGTCAGAAGACATTCACTGCTGCAGCTCCAGCTCTCCCCAGCGGCGCTGTACACTCCCGAGCCCTGGTTGCCGGGTAACTACAGCAGGAGGCTCCGGTTTTCTTCATGTCAGGCACACATGACGGGGGCTCTCCGGGATCGCGTGGCCGCGCTTCAGGAGGTGGTGAGTGGGTCCCGCTTGCGGGACCCAGTCTTTATCGCGATCCGGCGCGGTCAGTGGCAGGCGGGCCGCGTGCGCTGGCGGTGGACACTGTGGCAGTACAGGCGATCCCACTAGATCACCAGGGCATGGGACAGGTCAGGTTTTCTCTCTAAACCATTTTCAGTAGCCCACAGTACCCGGTGGTTTTGCCAGCAGGGGGAAAAGGCTTAGACCTGAAGCCCCTCCCCCAGCCCCAGGGCGCCATTTCCCGCAAATGTTCCCGCCCTGGAGCTGCATATCTGTCTCTCCCTCACTCCCTGTCAGTGTCTGAGCGCCATTATCTCTCAGCTTCACTGTTCCTGGGACTGCTTGGGCAAATCCTCCTGTGTAAAGCCGCCTGGTTGTCAGTGCTGTGACTTTACATGACACTTAAGTATTCTACCTGCCTTTTTAGACAGTGCTAGTTAAGAAAGAGTGCATTTATTCAGGGTTTTCTAGTACAATTACCCTGTGATCAGGGCCGGTTCAAGGGCGCAGAGCGCCCCGGGCAGGAAAGGGGCGTGGCCTAATACAGGGGGCGTGGTGAGTCACGCCCCCTGTACATTGAAAGCGCCGCTTGAATGCTGAGCGGTGCGCGATGACGTCATCGCGCACCGCACAGCAAAAGGTCCTCTCCACGAAGAGAAACTAGACGCTATGCGTCTAGTTCCCTTCGTGGAGAGGACCTTTGCTGTGCGGTGCGCGATGACGTCATCGCGCACCGCTCAGCAGTTACTCTCCACGAAGGGAAACTAGACGCATAGCGTCTAGTTCCCTTCACAGGAGGCGCCGAGGACGGGGACGGCAGCGGAGGCGGACGGGGGACATAGCGGGCAGCAGTGGCGGATCTTGCCACGGTGCGGCGCCCTCCGGATGGCGCCAGCGCCCTCCGGAAGGCGGCGCCCCGGGCAAAAGTCCTGCTTGCCCGTGGCAAGAACCGCCACTGCCTGTGATATACATCCAGTTCTTACTGTGCAGTGTTATATCTATTGACTATATAGCTATATATATAAGGTAGTCCAGTGCAGTATTATTGTTAGTAATAACCTCTGCATTGTACAAACTGTGACTATCTGTGTGTGCATTAGATAGCTGAGTGGTGTCCTTTTCGCGTCTTTCACTCAACTTGCTATCCCTATATTCTATAACCTGAGGGGGCTTGGTGCGTCAGGTTTTTTATTGATATAGGATTTTCACAAAGATATACTTTAATACTTATTTTTCTCTGTGATTTAGTCACCATATCTCTCCTTTATCTCTGCTGGTGCTGACTACACTGCGCAGGGGTTTGGGCTAGAGGTATTGTGCTGCTGCCAATTGTACTGTGTTACCTGATACTGCAAGTTATATCATGTCTGCTTCTGAGGGTAACAGTTCTGGGGCTGAACACACTGCCGGTGTTGCTGAAGCCACAGATCCCTATGAGGAGAATATAGCAGCTTTGGGCTCTGGTTCTGGGGGCTCCTTGCCCCCCAGTGGGACTGTGGCAACGGAGGTACATAATGACCCACCGTGGGCCGTTTTTTCCACACTTCTACATATGCTAGTTAATAAACTAACACCCCCTATGGGACCCCCAATGCCGGTACAACCGTATGTGGTCCCTGCAGCTAACCCGCTGTGGGTGGACGATTTATCTGCTCAATTGAAGAAGTTGAACCAGTCCCTGACTACTAAAAAGTCTGACCATCGCTCGCCTAAGTCCAAGGGGTCCTCTAAGCGAGCGCTTGTCTCCTCACAATCCACTGCTGTCACTGGCACCTCATCTGATGAAGACGGCGCTTACACTGACCCCACAGATTCTGACTCAGATACGGCTGATGGGGAGGGTAGTTCACATGTGGATGTTCCTGATCTTTTGGGGGCTATTAAGTTAATTCTACAGATTACGGATGATCCCGAGCCATCCGTCCCTCCTAAGAAACCAGATAGGTTCAAGCATCAGAAGGTGGTTAAACAAGTTTTACCTCACTCTGACCACCTAGTGGATATACGTCAGGAACCCTGGGAAAACCCGGGTACGAAGTTTGTGCCTCAAAAGAAGATGCTGGCTCGCTATCCCCTCGCGCCAGAGCTGTCTAAGAATTGGGAAACGCCTCCTCCAGTGGACTCACATGTGGCTAGGAAGGTGATTTCCTCAGCTCTGCCTGTCACTACCGTCACGTCTCTAAAAGAGCCTACGGATAAGCGTGTGGAGGGTTGTCTGAAAGCAATTTACACCCTCACGGGTGATGCGCAAAGGCCCACTATTGCAGCTACATGGGCTGCCGAGGCTATTGAAGAATGGGCCTTGGAGTTAGAAGCTGAAATCTCCTCTGACCATGCTAGACAATGCTTGTCATATATTGTCACAGCTTCTCGCTATATTAAAGAGGCGGCTTCTGATGCCGGTATCCTAGCAGCCAAGGCCTCTACTACGTCAGTCCTGGCTCGCCGGATATTGTGGCTGAGATCCTGGTCTGTGGATCTGGACTCTAGAAAAACCCTGGAGGTACTCCCTTTCAAGGGAGATATTCTGTTTGGGGAGGACTTAAATAAGATAGTGGCTGACTTGGCTACTGCCAAAACTGCCTGTCTGCCAAGTACCGCTCCTTCTGTGTCGAAGGCTAAAGGTACTTCCTTTCGCCCCTTTCATCCTTCAGGTAAAGCAAAAGGTCAGGCGTACAACAAGCAGGCCCGCACTTCCAAACCTGGTAAGCCTAAGCCCAAAAGAGCCTGGGTGACCCATCAGCCAGCTTCCAAGGCCGATAAGCCTGCCGAATGATGGGGCGGGCCTCCCCCTGGGGGATCCCAAGGTGAGGGGCCGGCTTTTAGGGTATACCCAGGAATGGTTGAAGACCACTTCAGATGCCTGGGTACGGGAAGTCGTCACTCGAGGTTACGCCATAGCCTTCAAAAACCGACCCCCTCATCGATTTTGCCACACAGACGTCCCATTGGACCAGACAAAGGCCAACACTCTGCATTCGGTGGAACAGACCCTCCTGGATACAGGAGTCGTAGTACAGGTGCCTCTTGCGCAGAGGGGCCGGGGGTACTATTCTCCGCTGTTTCTAGTCCCGAAACCGAATGGGTCCTCCCGGCCCATTCTCAACCTCAAGGCATTGAACAGGTTTGTGAAGGTTTCCAAGTTCCGTATGGAAACCTTTCGCTCTATAGTTCTGGCCTTGGAACCTGGGGACTACATGGTCTCCCTGGACATACAGGATGCTTACCTGCATATTCCTATAGCAGCGTCACATCAGCAATACCTGAGGTTTGCTATTGGCAACCTCCATTACCAGTTTCAGGCGTTACCTTTTGATTTAACAACGGCTCTGCGAGTTTTCACCAAAGTTATGGTGGTGATGACGGTGGTACTCCGCCGTCAAGGGGTCAGGATACTGCCGGATCTGGACGACTTGTTAATCCTGGCAAATTCCCCAGAACTTCTCCTACGTCATCTAGATATGACGGTCCGGTTTCTGCAAGCCCACGGGTGGCTCATCAACTGGAAGAAATCCTCCCTGATCCCTGCTCAGAGCATGGTGCATCTGGGAGCGCTATTGGACACTCACAACCAGAGGTTGTTCTTGTGTCAGGAGAAAGTCCTGAAGCTTCAGGACAGGATTCGTTGCTTCCTTTCTCGTCCGCAAGTGTCGATACACTTGGAGATGCAGGTGCTGGGCCTCATGGTATCAGCATTCGACATGGTGGAGTATGCTCAATTCCATTCTCGCCCACTCCAGAGGCTGATTCTAGCCAAGTGGGACGGCCTGCCTCACCGGATCAGGTCTCAAATGATCTCATTGACTCCGTAGGTCCGTCTGTCGCTGCTCTGGTGGCTCCAGGACCAACAATTGTGCAGGGGCCGTCCCTTCTGGATATCCAACTGGGTCCTGTTGACGACAGATGCCAGTCTAAGAGGTTGGGGTGCGGTGCTGGAGCAACACTCCCTTCAGGGTCGGTGGACCAAGGAGGAGTCCCTCCTCTCAATCAACATTCTGGAATTGCGGGCAGTCTTCAATGCATTGAACCTAGCCCAGCATTTAATTCAGAACTGTCCTGTTCAAGTGCAGTCGGACAACGCCACCACAGTGGCTTACATAAATCATCAAGGCAGCACTCGAAGCCGTCTGGCAATGAAGGAAGTCTTACGGATTCTACATTGGGCTGAACGCCATCTACCGGCCATATCGGCAATCTTCATTCCGGGAGTCCTGAATTGGGAAGCTGACTTTCTCAGTCATCAGGACGTACATGCCGGCGAGTGGGGCCTCCATCCAGAAGTGTTTCAACTCCCAGTGGAAAAGTGGGGTCTTCCATACGTAGATCTGATGGCGTCTCGACACAAACACAAGGTTCCGGTCTTCGGAGCAAGGACAAGGGATCCTTAAGCAGCATTCGTGGATATGCTGGCGGTACCGTGGAGGTTTCGGCTGCCGTACGTGTTCCCTCCGGTGTCACTCCTGCCCTTGGTAATTCGGAAGTTCAAGCAAGAAAAATAAATTCTGCTTCTCATAGCTCCGGCGTGGTCCAGACGGCACTGGTTCTCAGACCTGCAAGGCCTATCGTCAGAGTGTTCAATTCTACTTCCACAACGCCCAGACCTCCTCGTTCAGGGCCCCTGTGTCTACCAGGACCTAGCCCGGCTGTCTTTGACGGCGTGGCTCTTGAAGCTTCCGTTTTAAGGGCTAAAGGGTTTTCTGAGGCGGTCATTCAAACTATATTGTGGGCCCGGAAACCGGCTTCGGCTCGGATTTACTATAGGGTCTGGCTTTGTTTGGTGCGCATCTAACGATTATGACGCTTCCAAGTTTAGTATAGCCAAGTTGTTGGCTTTTCTTCAGCAGGGCCTGGACTTAGGCCTACGTCTGGCCTCCCTCAAGGTTCATATTTCTGCCTTGTCGGTGTGGTTTCAGAGAAAAATTGCGACCTTACCTGATGTGCATACCTTTACTCAGGGTGTGTTGCATATCCAACCTCCCTATGTCCCGCCTGTGGCTCCTTGGGACTTGTCGGTGGTTTTGGAGGCGAAGGAGCAGGATGTCCACTTGCCAGAGAGGTAGGATATGGAGGAGCGGGGTGTCCATTTGCCAGAGAGATAGGATATGGAGGAGCGGGATGTCCACTTGCCAGAGAGGTAGGATATGGAGGAGCAGGGGTCCACCAGCTCGGAGGAGAGGGGTCCACTGCCCACTTTATACTAGTTCACTGGCTGATTGCACATCTATCTCTGGGTGACCTGTGTGACAATTTCATGTAACCTCTTATGTTTATGAGACAAGTTGCTTAGTAAATAATGCATGTATGTGCTGTATTACACAATCAGAGGCGGATTGGCCATAGGCCCTACAGGGAAGATCCCCGGTGGGCCGGTGCACATGCAGGGCCTGTTTTTTTTGAGGACATGTGGTCCTATTTATAGACATAATGAATAAGATGCCAAACAATTTGCATATATGAAAATGACTTTGCCACTTAGCCTGTGATTGCAGACAGGGCCGGCAACAGAAATCTTGGGGCCCGGGTACAGCAGTATCTCTGGGCCCTGTCTGAACAGCTCTGTATATTGTTAGTGGATCGGGCACCGCAACATGTAATAAATAGAGGGAGAGTTCTGGTATACTGGCAGGCATGCTGCGGTGCCCGATCCACTAACAATATACAGAGATGATCACACCATTTTATATATATATATATATATATATATATATATATATACAGTATATACACACACAAAGGAGTGGCACTCACAATTTGCGCTGGTGCCCTGACAAAAGAATAAAGTTCATAAATAGAGGGAGTGTGCATATATATATATATATATATATATATATTCATAAAGGTGCGTCACTCAATCTTGTTAAAAAGATTACACAGATCCTGATGACATTATGATTGAAATATTGAAATGTTGAACAAGATATTCATTTCTGTGTAATCTTTTTAACAAGCTTGAGTGCTGCACCTTTATGAATTTATATATATATATATATATATATACATATGCACACTCCCTCTATTTTTTACATGCCGCAGTGCCCGATCCACTACCACGGGATGCAAATCAATACACTCACCACAGTCACGGTCTGTAGGGAGCGGCTGAGCTGCCGGTGGCTCCTGTATAGAGCCTTCAACTGTGTTGGTGTGCTTGGTGGGCAGCAGGTCTTTTGCTGGGAAGCCCGGCAGGCCGGCTCTTCGTCATCAGCGGCAGCAGGGACAGGCAGCGTGGTGCACAGTGACGGCGTCTCTGAGAGGACCGGACCAAGTGACTGGTAAACGGGGGGGGGGGGGGGGGGGAAGGTTTTGGGTTGCTGCAGCGCCAGCCTGGTGATTGTTTACTTGGAGGGCACATTTTTTTTTAGTCCCTGCAACCCCATTTATTTTGTGCCCTTGATCTTAGGGGCCCCCCTGAACTTCGGGCCCCGTACTGGTGTCCCCTTTGACCCCCCCTGTCGCCGGGCCTGATTGCAGATGATCTAGTGTATGCTCTGTCTGCCTGCTTGGCTGACATATAAGATTGAGTGAGTAGTGATTGGGATATGGTTGGTGTAATAAGCAAGAAAATATATCTTTCTAAAGAATTATACAGTTTCCTAAATTCTAAAGGTGTATTATATAATGTGCTCATAACATTTAATTTTATTTCCTTTTAACTTCCCCCTTGATGCTGGACATCCCCACTATCTGGAAAGTCTTGGGGGGAGGGTGCTGCAGCCATGGCTCATGGCTAGACCTTACACCTCTGGTGCTGCCCATGTGGGGCCACTAGTACAAATTTTTCCAGGGCCGCTTTTTGTTCCCAATCCGCCCCTGGACACAATGTAATGACATTAGGAGACAGTAAACACATTGCTCCGAGCTGCACGCTGTCACAGCCACACACGATTCATACACTTTCCAGGACTCTTTATTGCACAAATCCCATTTACCAACCAGTGAGCTGGTCCTGATATGTCTGTAACAATGGTAATGGGGGTGTTGGGTGCGTTGCAGAAGTACAGGGTTGGCAGATAGGACAGGTGAAAAGTGTGATAAGAATAACCAGCGAGAGTTTTTAGATTTGCAGGTCAATGTATCATGATGTCCCTTTTTTTCAGCAGTAAGAGATCTCCTGCATTCCTGCATCAGCGATGTCCAACGTATTACTGCTGCAGCGTATCAACAACAGGGAGACTGCGGCTCAGCTGTTTGTCATTTGATAATTCACCAGCATGTTTTACTGCCATAACTGGCTATGATGGTGGAATTATTACGAGATCCAAGCCGTCAGTATACAGCAGTGGTGTAAGTAGAAAAAATGTCTTATAGGTACTGTGTGCGCATGGCCAAATGCCATATAAGGCATGGCCAATGAAAATGGGGGCGTGATACACATATGGGGGGGGGGGGGCAAGATACACATATGACCCCAATAGTGCCAGATATACATTGCCTCAGAGTGCCAGATACATATATGCCCCCACAGTGCAAGATACACAAATGCCCCCACAGTGCCAGATACACATTGCCCCACAGTGCCAGATATACAAATGCCCCCACAGTGTCAGATACACAAATGCCCCACAGTGCCAGATACACAAATGCCCCCACAGTGTCAGATACACATTGCCCCACAGTGTCAGATACACATTGCCCCAAAGTGCCAGATACACAAATGCCTCCACAGTGCCAGATACACAAATGCCCCCACAGTGCCAGATACACATTGCCCCACAGTGCCAGATACACAAATGCCCCCACAGTGCCAGATACACAAATGCCCCCACAGTGACAGATACACAAATGCCCCACAGTGCCAGATACACAAATGCCCCCACAGTGTCAGATACACATTGCCCCACAGTGTCAGATACACATTGCCCCAAAGTGCCAGATACACAAATGCCTCCACAGTGCCAGATACACAAATGCCCCCACAGTGCCAGATACACATTGCCCCACAGTGCCAGATACACAAATGCCCCCACAGTGCCAGATACACAAATGCCCCCACAGTGACAGATACACAATTGCCCCACAGTGCCAGATACACAAATGCCCCCACAGTGCCAGATACACAAATGCCCCACAGTGTCAGATACACATTGCCCCACAGTGTCAGATACACAAATGCCCCCACAGTGCCAGATACACAAATGCCCCCACAGTGCCAGATACACATTGCCCCACAGTGCCAGATACACAAATGCCCCCACAGTGCCAGATATATTGCCCCACAGTGTCAGATACACGTTGCCCCAAAGTGCCAGATACACATATGCCCCCACAGTGCCAGATACACATTGCCCCCACAGTGCCAGATACACAAATGCCCCTACAGTGCCAGATACACATTGCCCCACAGTGCCAGATACACATTGCCCCACAGTGCCAGATACCCAAATGCCCCCACAGTGCCAGATATACATTGCCCCACAGTGCCAGATACAGATTGCCCCCACAGTACCAGATACACAAATTACCCCACAGTGACAGATATACATTGCCCCACAGTGTCAGATACACAAATGCCCCACAGTGTCAGATACACAAATGCCCCCACAGTGCCAAATACACAAATGCCCCCACAGTGCCAGATACACAAATGCCCCCACAGTGCCAGACATACATTGCCCCACAGTGCCAGATATACATTGCCCCCTGCTCACCGCTTCCTGTTTGTGCTGTGTGAGGGGAGGAGAGTGCAGCGCAGCACCTCTCCTGCCCCTCAATGCTCGTGAAGTCCGGTCTCTGCAGCTCTGGCACCGGGTATCTCAAATGAGGCGCCGGTTCATTAGCCAATCAGAGCTTGCGGACCGGCAGCCAGTCAGGAGCTGCGACTGCCGGTCTGCAAGCTCTAATTGGATAGCAAACCGATTACTTATTGAGATCACCCCCCGCCGCAGCAGCCACCAGAGCAGAGATCGGACATCACTGAGTATTGAGGGGTAGGAGAGGCGCTGCGCTCTCCTCTCCTCACATAGCATCCAGCAGCAGCGCTGCTGTAACTGGTGAGCGGCTCAACGGTAGTGCAGTCACAGTGAGCGGAGGCTGTGGGTACGGTGTACCCGCGGCTAAATTCTTAACGGTACGTCGTACCCGCCCACTTGCACCGCTGGTATACAGTATATTATACAATTTTTCTTGTCCAACTTATCTAATTCTATTTTTTAACCAGTATAATAGTTAGTGATGTTTAAATATAAAAAAAATTGTACAATTAAACCCCCTTCCCTTTATATTGCCACTGTACACATACAGTAGGTGATTCTTAGAGACTGACTCAGAGATGAATTCAAGATGGCTGTAATACCGCTCACGTTGTGATCGCAGAGAGAAATGCAGATGTTTGCCTGTTCTCTACACTTCTCTGGGGGATATTCAATTGTTTGAAAAGTCGGTTGGGTGTCTGTATTTTCTTGTCTATTAGATAAAAACAGACTCCCAACTGATTTTTCAAACAATTGAATACCTCCTACTGTGTCTGCACTGCCTCTATCTATGTGCGGGTTGGGTATGGGTGACCAGCGTTTGGGATACCACTGATCACCATACCGACACCGGGATCCCTGTGTTAATATTGCTGGCGGGGGGAGGGGTGAGTGCAATGAAGCCCCTTGCAGACTCGCTGCGCTCACCACACAGCAGGCTCGGTGGCTCACTACCCTCGCCACAGGTTCTATTTCCACTCTGTTGGTGTCGTGGACACCCACGAGTGGGAATAGTTCCTGTGAGTCGGCATGCCAACTGTTGGGCTTTCCACCGGGCGGGATACTGGCATCAGGGTCACATAACCGTATCCAAGGGCGTAGCTACCATAGGTGCAGGTAGTGCAGCTGCTATGGGGCCCAGAGCTGAGAGGGGCCCACCTTCCCTGTCAGTTACATGTGTTATATACAGGGTGTAGCTACCATAGGTGCAGGCAGTGCAGCTGCTATGGGGCCCAGAGCTGAGAGGGGCCACCTTCCCTGTCACAGTTACATATGTTATATAAATTTTTTGCCATTGGGTGGTACGTAGGAGTCCTTTCAAACTTTTTCCTTGGGGCCTGCAGTATATCTACGTATGCCCCTGGACCTGCTCATTGTAGTGTGGTATAAAATGAACTGGAGGGTATTTTAATGTCTCCTATATATTTGCTCAAGTCTGTGACTCTGTGCCCGTAACGCTGGGCGGAGTCACAGCGGTGGGCGGAGTCACAGAGCCCGCCCACCACATGTGCAGCAAGTCTCTGCTCCTGCTGCCTGTCCATGTCACACCCCTTCCCCTCCCCCCCCAGCAAATCTGACTAACCAGCCACGGCGCGCCGAACAACAACAACTGCTGCCCCCGGCATACACATTAGGAGGGACGGGTGGCGCAGGAGAAGGCTCATAGCCCTCCCTGCCCCGCGTACACAGACCCGCCGCCTCCTCCGCACACATCCCGCTGTCAGGAGCCGAGTGCTGCAGTGACGTCATCTCCTGCAGCACTCTCCTCCGGTCACATAGCCGGCACACACACTCTGCAGTCTCCGGGGGCTGCCAGCATCTACAGGCAAGCTGGAAACACCCCCGGAGCGAGAGAGAAAAGACCCACGAGGCCACGCCCCTTTTACTCTAGGCTACGCCCCCATTTCGCCGTGCGGGGGGTGGGGGTGGGGCCCTGGGGGAGGAAATGTCATAGTACAGACTGCTCTCCCACACCTGGTGACGTCTCTGGATACTGAACTATTTCACAGCCTGCAGCAGCCACCCACAGCCCCAACGGTGAGTCCCTCCGCCCATCCTAGCCACTGTATGTCTGGTCACCACTTTACACAACTCCACCCCCTCCACTACTTCCCCCCCTTTCTTCATCAGCTTCCTCACTGGGGACCCTCCCTACCGCCCCGCATCTCTGTATCCCCTCCCTACCGCCCCGCGTCTCTCTATCCCCTCCCAACCGCCCCGCGTCTCTTTCCCCTACCTACCGCCCCGCGTCTCTCTATCCCCTCCCAACCGCCCCGCGTCTCTTTCCCCTACCTACCGCCCCGCGTCTCTCTATCCCCTCCCAACCGCCCCGCGTCTCTCTTTCCCCTCCCTACCGCCCCGCGTCTCTCTTTCCCCTCCCAACCGCCCGCGTCTCTCTGTGCCCTCCCTACCGCCCGCGTCTCTCTGTCCCCTCCCTACCGCCCCGCGTCTCTGTCCCCTCCCTACCGCCCCGCGTCTCTCTGTCCCCTCCCTACCGGCCGCGTCTCTCTGTCCCCTACCTACCGCCCGCGTCTCTCTATCCCCTCCCAACCGCCCGTGTCTCTCTGTCCCCTCCCTACCGCTCCGCGGCTCTGTATCCCCTCCCTACCGCCCCGCGTCTCTCTATCCCCTCCCAACCGCCCCGCGTCTCTTTCCCCTACCTACCGCTCCGCGTCTCTCTATCCCCTCCCAACCGCCCCGCGTCTCTTTCCCCTCCCTACCGCCCCGCGTCTCTCTATCCCCTCCCAACCGCCCCGCGTCTCTCTGTCCTCTCCCTACCGCCCGCGTCTCTCTGTCCGCTCCCTACCGCCCCGCGTCTCTGTCCCCTCCCTACCGCCCCGCGTCTCCCTGTCCCCTCCCTACCGGCCGCGTCTCTCTGTCCCCTCCCTACCGCCCCGCGTCTCTCTATCCCCTCCCAACCGCCCCGTGTCTCTCTGTACCCTCCCTACCGCCCCGCGTCTCTCTGTCCCCTCCCTACCGCCCCGCGTCTCTCTGTCCCCTCCCTACCGCCCCGCGTCTCTATATCCCCTCCCTACCGCCCCGCCTCTACCACCCCGCGTCTCTCTGTCCCCTCCCTACCGCCCCACATCTCTGTATCCACTCCCTACCGCCCCGCGTCTCTCTGTCCCCTCCCTACCGCCCTGCGTCTCTCTGTCCCATCCCTACCGCCCCGTGTTTCTCTGTCCCCTCAACATCGCCCCACGTCTTTGTATCCACTCCCTACCACCCTGCGTCTCTCTATCCCCTCCCTAATGCCCCGCGTCTCTCTTTCCCCTCCCTACCGCCCCGCGTCTCTCTTTCCCCTCCCTACCGCCCCGCGTCTCTCTTTCCCCTCCCTACCGCCCCGCGTCGCTGTATCCCCTCCCTAAGGCCCCATGTCTCTGTATCCCCTCCTCCCTACGCCTCTGTATCCCCACCTTACCGCCCCGCTTCTCTCTATCCCCTCCCTACCGCCCTGCGTTTCTCTATCCCCTCCCTACCACCCGCGTCTCTCTATCCCCTCCCTACCGCCCGCGTCTCTGTATCCCCTCCCTACCGCCCCGCGTCTCTGTATCCCCTCCCTACCGCCCCGCGTCTCTGTATCCCCTCCCTACCACCCCGCGTCTCTGTATCCCCTCCCTATCGCCCCGCGTCTCTCTATACCCTCCCTACCGCCCCGCATCTCAGTATCCCCTCCCTACCGCCCTGCGTCTCTGTATCCCCTCCCTACCGCCCTGCGTCTCTGTCCCCTCCGTACCGCCCGCGTCTCTGTATCCTCTCCCTACCGCCCTGCGTCTCTGTATCCTCTCCCTACCCCTCTGCGTCCCATACACGGTCCATACCACCGGCTCCTTGATACCTCCCTGACAAACCCTCACCAGGAGGACAGGAGCCATAACCCCCTGCGGTGCCCCCCATAGTTACCGGTATATTGGTGATGCTCCGCTGTGCCGCCTCCTCCCTATCCCTCACTCGGCAAGCGCAGGGCGCAAGCCCAGCACCGAGCACATGACCGTGCTGTCCATGCCCATTGGCCCTGGGAGCAGCACCAGCCTGCGCACCCTCCTCCTACTGCACCTGAGGGGGGCACGCACATAGCGCATGCAGAGGGGACTGGTGCACCTGTGGCCGCGTGGAGACATTGCGTGCGCAACATGTCCACGTTGCTACACCTGAAGGATGGTACGGTGTAGAGAGAGGACACAGCTGCCTCTGTTCCGCATTGTACCAGCACTCCTCTCTGTGTCTAATGACACCGTATACCTCTTCATGCGGGTATGTCTATATCACATACATCCTTATCTTCGTGTCCTATATATTGTTACACATACAATCATATAGTTATAGGTCCTGCACCCACCCCCCACCTGCATCCACCTCCCCCTCCACCCGCAGCATCTACATACTCCCTGCCTCATCCCCCCCCCCCCCCCGCACCCGCTACATTCTGTACATTGTGCCCTGCAGGCACCGTTAACGCCGTCGCAAGGGCCTACACCCCCTTCACCATCTCAAGCCCTTTCGTCGTGCAATATTTGACCACTGACAAACCTAGGAATGCAGGTAATACTCATACAAATATTGAACCCCAGCAAGGCGTGCAGGGGTTAAGGGGGCGTAGCCCCTTTCGACGGTGTGAAGAGCGCCCGTAGGGCGCGATGAATCGCCTAGTTATATAATATGAACCGGGGCACTGTAATGAGGCACAATATGAACTATATATCATAACGTGAATTGGGGGTACTGTGTGGCATAATGTGTACTGGCAGCTCTGAAATGTGACATAGGGTGAACTTAAGCACTACTACATTTCATAAAATAAACTAGGGCACTACTATGGGGCATAACATTAAATAAGGCTCTACTATGGTTCAGAAAATGAACTAGGGCACTATTATAGGGCATAAAATTAACAGCAGCAGCAGAGAAGTATCTCTCTAGAAGCAGTGGGACGGGGGCCCCTTCAAAATCTTGCTATGGGGCCCACAAAGTTCTGGCTACCCCCCTGACCATATCCCCTATGCACAGGGGTAAATAGCCATCATCACCATTAGTGGACACTTGCATCATCTCTATACCTGGTAGAAGATATTACTCTAGAATAGACGGATCTCTGAATACACCGCTATTCTATCAACCTACCACTAACACGCCCTGTGAGTGAGGTTATTCACTTATTCTCCAGAAAGGGCTGGGAGATTTCCAAAGTAGAGGGAGACCCCCTGCAATCCCTAGAGTTCAGGCTCACCAGCAGCGCTGCGCTGGGATGGCGCAGATACTGTCATTGAGCCCCACCCACCTTAGTAAACACTGAGTGAGCATTATAACTAAATTAGGCTCTTACTCCGCTGGTTTAGTGATGCATATGGTCTAATCGGGTCACAACCCCTCTTCTTTCCATACCTTCTCTCCGCACCTCCTGAATTCATATAGGTTATGGGGATAAACTACAGATGTGACTTCATACATGTGACCGCAGTCATGATAAACCGCAACTCTCAGCACGCCAGTTTGCTGCACTGAGATTAGGTGTACGATTGATAATCCATCTTATAGGCAGCACCTAGAATGAAGGAAGTGCTGTGCTATTAGCAGATATTGGGCTAGATGTACTAAGCCTGAAAAGTGATAAATATCACTGTGATTAAGCACCAGCCAATCGGCTCCTAACTGTCATTTTTCAAACACAGCCTGTAATATGGCAGTTAGGAGCCGATTGGCTGGTGCTTTATCACAGTGATATTTATCACTTTTCAGGCTTAGTACATTTCCCCCAATGAAAGGACAAGAATGTCTGTTGCTGGGGGAGTTTGTTAGGTGACTGCTGAGTAATGTAATGTCATCCATTGTTTATAGAGTAAGTAGTGTGGTAAGGACATAATTATAGCCTATGGCCCTTTGCATAGTATGTATATATTGTAAACTCTCACGAGCAGGGCCCTCCTTGCTCATGTGCACAGTCCTCACTCACTTATACTCAACTCTTTCCCAACACCGACTATGGCACCGAACCTTTGGGTCCAGCTGGTGCTGCTTCTGTGGGTTTTGTGACTGCATATGCACTGCAGCATTGTGTATGTAGCCTGTATCCCATATTCTGCAATGTTTTCTTCTTTAAGGGGGGAATCCTATTAGCCACAGGATTTGCTGTGCAGGGAAAAGCTCTAGGTTTCATATCTGGAGCTGCTCAATTAAACAGCCTTTTCCCCGCACGGTAAATCCTGGGTTAATGCATGCTAACTTATTGATTCTGTGTAAAATGTGGAATCAATGGGTTATCCTGCACATTAAACCCTAAAGCTGGAAGGGAAAGTCCACTTCTGTGGTTTAATGTGCCGGGTAAACCCCCACTAAATGAGTTGGTCAGCGCGGGTAACAGCTAATTGGATTTCCACCTAAGTCTTTTGTGCTTTCTTCTTGTTTCTATTGCACTGTTTCTGTCGGGTGGTATTCGTGTGACCGCCGGTCAGCTGACCGACAGTCACATGACCTCCTCAAACCAGCCCGACGGGTCACTGTCCCGATGGTCGGCATGCCGACCAACAGGGACTATTTCCACTCTTGGGTGTCCACGACACCCATAGAGTGGGAATAGAACCCGTGGCGACCACAGGTCACCACCGAGCCCGCAAGGGGCTTGCTGCACTCGCCCCTCCCCGCCGGGATCCCGGCGTCGGTAAGCTGACCGGCGGTCAGGAGACCGCCGGTCAGCCGTACTACACCCTTTCTGTCAGCGCCTAACTCCCAGAGACATTGCAGGCACTAACCACCAGGCTCCAGCTGACAAAGGAGCACCAATAAAGACAGACCAAGGGGGCTACTGAACTAGGACAGATCTTTCTCCACTCATTTCAAAGTGATTTGCTACAGACACTGCTGACTAGAGATGAGCGGGTTCGGTTCCCTGAGAACCAAACCCTACCGGACTTCACTACCCGAGCCCAGATCCGAGTCCGGCTTGGGGTTTCCTGCCTGACTCGAAAACCAGAACGAGGCAAAACGTCATCATCCCGCTGTCGGATTCTCGAGGGGTTTGGATTCCATATAAGGAGCTGCGCGTCGCTGCCATTTTCACTCCGGCATTGGAGAGTGTAGCGAGAGGACGTGTCTCCATCCTCAATGTCCTGCATCAGTACAGTGGTAGTGTCTTATGCTGCAGCAGTCCAGTCACAGTAGTGGTGTCCTCTGCTGCCATATGTCCAGTGCTGCTGTATAAGTCCAGTCCAGTGGTGCTGTGTTGTGCTGCATCAGTTCAGTGGTAGGGTATTGTGCTGCATCAGTCCAGTCACAGTGGTGGTGTCCTCTGCTGCCATATGTTCAGTGCTGCTGTATAAGTCCAGTCCATTGCAGTGGTGCTGTGTTATCCTGCATCAGTCCAGTGGTGGTGTTCCTGTGTTGCCATATATGTCCCGTGATACTGCCGTATATGTCCAGTGGTACTGGCATATAAATCCTGTGATACTGCCGTATAATTCCAGTGGTACTGCCGTATAATTCCAGTGATACTCCCGTATAAATCCAGTCCAGTGGTACTGCCGTAGAAGTCCAGTGGTACTGCCGTATAATTCCAGTGATACTGCTGTATATGTCCAATGGTACTGCTGTAGAAATCCAGTGGCACTGGCGTATAAATCCAGTCCAGTGGTGCTGCCGTATAAGTTCAGTGGTGCTGTCCTGTGCTGTATATTAATTACTCCAAATAAAGTAGTTATTAATATTTAATCCAGATAATTTTCACAGGGTTTGCCCTGTGTGGTGTAAAGGTACGCTTTCCTGTACCACATATTGTTATATAACTCCAAATAAATAATGGAGAACAAAAATTTGGAGGATAAAATAGGGAAAGATCAAGAACCACTTCCTCCTAGTGCTGAAGCTGCTGCCACTAGTCATGACATAGACGATGAAATGCCATCAACGTCGTCTGCCAAGGCCGATGCTGAATGTGATAGTAGAGGACATGTAAAATCCAAAAAGCCAAAATTCAGTAAAAAGAACGGCTAAGGCCCTGACCTGTGTTCATGACTAGTGGTTCAGCTTCACATGACGATGGAAGCCCTCATCCTCCCGCTAGAAAAATGCTAAGAGTTAAGCTGGCAAAAGCACAGCAAAAAACTGTGCATTCTAAGATGGTATCACAAATCCCCAAGGAGAGTCCAAATGTGTCAGCGGTTGCGATGCCTGACCTTCCCAACACTGGACGGGAAGAGGTGGCTCCTTCCACCACTTGCACGCCCTCTGCAAGTGCTGGAAGTAGCACCCACAGTCCAGTTGCTGATATTCAAATTGAAGATGTCACTGTTGAAGTACACAAGTATGAGGATATGGGTGTTGCTGGTGTTGAGGGGGAAGTTGACAATGAGGATTCTGATGGTGGAATGGTTTGTTTAAATCAGGCACTGGGGGAGACACCTGTTGTCCGTGGGATTAATAAACCCATTGTGATGCCTCGGCAAAATATCAAAACAGCCACCTCTTCGGTGTGGAATTATTTCTCCACAAATCCGGACAACAGGTGTCAAGCCGTGTGTTGCCTCTGTCAATCCGTAATAAGTAGGGGTAAGGATGTTAACCACCTAGGAACATCCTCCCTTATACGTCACCTACTGCGCATTCATCAGAAGTCAGTGTCAAGTTCTGAAACTTTGGGTAAGAGCGTAAGTAGTCCACTGACACCTAAATCCCTTCTTCCTCTTGTACCCAAGCTCCTGCAAGCCACAGCACCAACTCCCTCAACGTCAACTTCCTCCTCAGTCAGGAATGTCAGTAGTCCTGCAGACCATGTCACTGGCAAGACTGAGGAGACCTCTCCTAACCGGGATTCCTCTGGAGGATCCTTGAGTGGTATGCCTACTGCTGTTGTTGCTGCCGCTGCTGTTGTTGCTGCTGGGAGTCGATCGTCATCCCAGAGAGGAAGTGGAAGACCACTTGTACTACTTCAACTAAGCAATTGACTGTCCAACAGTCCTTTGTAAGGAAGATGAAATATGACAGCAGTCATCCTGTTGCAAAGCGGATAACTGAGGACTTGACAGCTATGTTGGTGTTAGACGTGCATCCGGTATCCGCCATTAGTTCAGTGGGACTTAGAGAATTGATGGAGGTAGTGTGTCCCATGTACCAAATCCCATCTAGGAATGTACAGAAAAGTAAAAAAAAAGTGTCCTAAAAAATACAGTTGTAGCCACTGTCCACTTAACCACGGACATGTGGACAAGTGGAACAAGGCAGACTAAGGACTATATTACACTGACAGCCCACTGGGTAGATGTATTGCCTCCCACAGCAACAACAGCAGCGGCACCAGTAGCAGCATCTCGCAAATGCCAACTTGTTACTAGGCAGGCTACGCAATGTATCACCGCTTTCCGTAAGAGGTACACAGCTGACAACCTCTTATGGAAACTGAGGGACATCATTGCACAATGGCTTACCCGACTTAGACTCTCCTGGGGATTTGTGATATCGGACAACGCCACCAATATTGTGCGTGCATTACATCTGGGCAAATTCCGGCATGTCCCATGTTTTGCACATACAATTAATTTGGTGGTGCCTAATTTTTTGAAAAATGACAGGGGCGTGCAGGAGACGCTGTTAGTGGCCCGAAAAATTGCCGGCCACTTTCGACATTCAGCCACTGCGCACTGAAGGCTGGAGCGCCAGCAAAAACTCCTGAACCTGCCCTGCCATCACCTGAAGGAAGAGGTGGTAATAAGGTGGAATTCAACACTGTATATGCTTCAGAGAATGGAGGAGCAGCAAAAGGCCATTCAAGCCTATACATCCACCTATGATATAGGCAAAGGGGGCGGAATGCACCTGATTCAAGCGCAGTGGAGAATGATTTCCGTGCTGTGCAAGGTTCTACAACCCTTCAAACTTGCCACACGTGAAGTCAGTTCACACACTGCCAGCTTGAGTCAGGTCATTCCACTCATCAAGCTTTTGCAGAATCAGCTGGAGAAATTGAAGGAGGAGCTAAGACGGAGCGATTCGGCAAAGTATGTGGGACTTGGTTGGAGCCCTTCATTCGCTTTGCCAGGATTCAAGGGTGGTTAATCTGTTGAAATCAGAGCACTACATTTTGGCCACCATGCTCGATCCTAGGTTTAAAGCATACATTGTATCTCTTTCCGGCAGAGGTTCAAAGACCCGCTGGTGAGAAAATTGTCAACTCAAGCGGAACATGACCCATCAACAGCTCCTCCTTCATTTTCTCCCCCAACTGGGACTGCGGGGAAAAGGATAAGATTTCCTAGCCCACCCACTGGCAGTGATGCAGGGCAGTCAGGAGTCAGTGCTGACATCTGGTCCGGACTGAAGGACCTGCCAACGATTACTGACATGTCTACTGTCACTGCATATGATTGTGTCACCATTGAAAGAATGGTAGAAGATATGAGTGACAGCATCCAAGTAGGCATGTCAGACAGTCCGTATGTATACTGGCAGGAAAAAGAGACAATTTGGATGCCCTTGCACAAACTGGCTTTATTTTACCTAAGTTGCCCACCCCCCCCCCCAAGTGTGTACTCCGAAAGAGTGTTTAGTGCAGCCAATAACCTTGTCAGCGATCGGCGTAGGAGGTTACTTCCACAAAATGCGGAGAAGATGATGTTCATCAAAATGAATTATAAATTCCTCCAGGAAAACCTTTACCAGCAATTGCCTCCAGAAAGTACACAGGGACCTGTGATGGTGGATTCCAGTGGGGACGAATTAATACTCTGTGAGGAGAAGGATGTACACACTGAAAGGGGTGAGGAATCGGACGATGAGGATGAGGTCAACTTCTTGCCTCTGTAGAACCAGTTTATGCAAGGAGAGATTGATTTGCTTCTTTTTTGGTGGGGGCCCAAACAAACCAGTCATTTCAGCCACAGTCGTGTGGCAGACCTTGTCGCTGAAATGATTGGTTTGTTAAAGTGTGCATGTCCTGTTTATACAACATAAGGGTAGGTGGGAGGGCCCAAGGACAATTCCATCTTTCGCCTCTTGTTTTTTTTCTTTGCATTTTGTGCTCTTTGGCGCCTAGTCTGCCACTGCACTGTCACTCCTAGATGGGCCAGGCGTTTGTGCCGACCACTTGTGTTGCCTAGCTTAGTCATCCAGCGACCTCGGTGCACCTCTTTTTTTTCCTTTGCATTATGTGCTCTTTGGGGACTATTTTTAAAAACTGCCATCCTGTTTGCCACTGCAGTGCCACTCCTAAATGGGCCAAGTGTTGTGACGCCCACTTGTGTCGCTTAGCTTAGTCATCCAGCGACCTCTGTGCTGTTTTGGGACTATTTTTTAAAGTGCCATCCTGTCTGACACTGCCGTACAACTCCAGGGGTACTGCTGTATAAGTCCAGTCCAGTGGTGCTGTCTTGTGCTGCATCAGTCCAGTGGTGGTGTCTTGTGCTGCCATAAGTCCAGTGGTGGTGTCCTGTGCTGTATATTATTTACTCCAAATAAAAGGGTTATATACTGTACTACTTATATTATTATCCAAATCATTTTAACAGAGTTTGCCCTGTGTGGTATAGGGGTACGCTCACCTGTGCTGTATATTATTATAATAGCTCCAAATAAAAGGGTTATTATTATCCAAATAAATTTCACAGGCTTTGCCGTGTGTGTGTGTGGTTTAGGGGTATGCTCTCCTGTGCCACCAATATTGTGCGTGTATTACGTCTGGGCAAATTCTATGTTGTTTGTGCCGCACACTTGTGTCGCTTAGCTTAGTAACACAGCTACCTCATTGCACCTCTTTTTCATCTTTGCATGATGTGCTGTTCGGGGCCTAGTTTTTTGTAAGTGCCATCCTGTCTGCAACTGCAGTGCCACTCCTAGAGGGGCCAGGTGTTTGTGCCGCACACTTGTGTCGCTTAGCTTAGTCATACAGCTACCTCATTGCACCTCTTTTACTTCTTTGCATGATGTGCTGTTTGGGGACTATTTTTTTTAAGTGCCATCCTATCTGCAACTTCAGTGCCACTCCTAGATGGGCCAAAAGCAAAACTCGAAAGGGTGGTTTTGGCAAAACCAATCCAGATCCAAAATACGAGCATGGAACCAGAACCAAAACACAAAACACGAAAAGTGCCCGCCGCACATCTCTACAGTGCTGACTGCTGTCCAAGTACACAAACCCCCTTTGCAGTCTCCTTCAGCTGAAGAGTCTTGGAATGTGAGATAACAGACCAAAGTGTGAATATAGTGTGTCTTATATGACGAAAGAAAAAAGAAGTTGTTTTAAGGAAATGCATTAATTAGTATAATAAAACTTTTTTTTTTGGGGGGGGGGGGGGTTGTTATCAAAGCTTCTAGAGCACCGGTGGCCAACCCGCGGCTCTTTCATCCTCCGCATGCGGCTCGATCCGCTCCCGGCCACTGCTGCCCAACATTCGCAGCCCAGCGCACAGACAGGTCTCCAGCGGCGGTGTCTATCTTCAATTCGCCGCCAGCCTGTGAGCCAATCAGAGCTCGCGGATCGGCAGCTGAGGCTCCTGATTGGCTGCCGGACCATGAGCCCTGATTGGCTCACGGGCCGGCGCCGTATTGAAGATAGACACCACAGCTGGAGACTGAGGGGTAGGAGAGGCGCTCTCCTTCCCCTAACAGCAGCAGCAGAGCAGCGCAGATAGCAGCACTTCTTTTTTTTTTTTTTGGGGGGGGGGGGGGGGGTAGAGGCACTGTGGGGGCATGTGTATCAGCACTGGGGGCATATCTGGCACTGTGGGGGCATATCTGGCACTGGGGGGACATGTGTATCTGGCACTGTGGGGACATATCTGGCACTGTGGGGACATATCTTGCACTGTGGGACATATCTTGCACTGTGGGGACATGTGTATCTGCACTGGGGACATATCTGGCACTGTGGGGACATATCTTGCACTGTGGGAACATGTGTATCTGCACTGGGGACATATCTGGCACTGTGGGAACATGTGTATCTGCACTGGGGACATATCTGGCACTGTGTGGGGATGTGTATCTGCACTAGGGGCATATCTGGCACTGTGGGGGCATGTTTGTCTGCACTGGGGGCATATCTGGCACTGTGGGGGCATGTTTGTCTGCACTGGGGGCATATTTGGCACTGTGGGGATGTGTGTCTGCACTGGGGGCATATCTGGCACTGTGGGGACGTGTATCTGGCACTGGGGGCATATCTGGCACTGTGTGGGGATATGTGTGTCTGCACTGGGGGCATATCTGGCACTGTTGGGATGTGTGTCTGCACTGTGGGCATATCTGGCACTGGGGATACATGTGTATCTGGCATTGGGGCATATCTGGCACTGTTGGGATGTGTGTCTGCACTGTGGGCATATCTGGCACTGGGGGGACATGTGTATCTGGCATTGGGGCATATCTGGCACTGTGGGGGCATATCTGGCACTGTGGGGACATGTGTATCTGCACTGGGGGCATATCTGGCACTGTGGGGACATGTGTATCTGCACTGGGGGCATATCTGGCACTGTGGGGACGTGTATCTGGCACTGGGGGCATATTTGGCACCGTGGGGGCATGTGTATCTGGCACTGGGGGCATATATGTATCTGGCACTGTGGGGCATATGTATTTGGCACTGTGGGGCATATGTATTTGGCACTGTGGGGGCAAACATGTATTTGGTACTGTGGGGGCATACATGTATTTGGCACTGTGGGGGCATATATGTATTTTGCACTGTGGGGCATATATGTATCTTGCACCGTGGGGACATGTGTATCTGGTACTGGGAGCATATATGTATCTGGCACTGTGGGGGCATGTGTATCTGGCACTGGGGGCATATATTTATCTGGCACTGTGGGGACATGTGTATCTTGCACTGTGGGGGCATATATGTATCTGGCACTGTGGGGTCACGCATCTTTTGGCATTCTTATTTGTATGTGGCACTGTACAGCATGACTAAACGGGGTTATGACCACAAGGTCACACTCCTACAAACGTCAAGCGCCTCCGGCTAGCGCATGATAGTGGCTCTTGCCCTTGCCTATGGATCTTTTCTGGCTCTTTGCCTCTGACTGGTTGGCCACCCCTGTTCTAGAGGGATAGATTTGAAGATAATGTACCAACCATTTCGCTCCTGTCATTTTTCAAATACAGCCTGTAAAATGTAAGGCAGGAGCTCATTGGTTGGTACTTGGCCCCTGTTTACATACTATGTAAGGCATTCAGGACCCTTGTGGTGGAGGACAATAATAATAATAATAATAATAACAACATGCACACACATATACTATATAATGACATTTCTTCTTCTCTGACCCCTGCTGGTCCTCGCTGGTTAGTTACATAGGATCTAGACCCCCCAGCTTCCCGCAGCCTGTTGCACAGCGGCAGGGCTTATTTATTAGAGGCAGGTTCTGTGTACAGGTTCCTGGCCACGTGATGTCTGATCACTCTCGGGCTCTGTTCCCTTCTCCGCAAGTCATGGTGACCTCATGTGTATTATTCACTGCCATTTACTTTACTTATAACAGCACAATAGGTCTGTGCGACATGATTTTTCTTGCCTGGACAATGTGACCTTGAAATGTGTTTGCTGAATGCTTAACAAACAACAAAGGGCCTAATGGATGCTCTGTAACTGGTACTGGTGTTACGCAGAGTCTGGTTATACGAGTTATATAAGTACAGAGAAGAGAATTCAGGAGGTTACTGTTGTATTTCCCCTGCTGAATCTCAGGAGCACTGAAGCACAATCTAGATTGCAAGCTCTGCTGCTCTGATTACTTGATCTGTGTGCAGTCTGCCCAGATGTGGCTAATGCAAATCCCAAAACACTGGACTGTGGGGGTCATTCCAAGTTGGTCGCTAGCTGCAGTTGTTCGCAGCACAGCGATCAGGCTAAAAAACGGCTGTTCTGCGCATGCGTATGCGGCGCAATGCGCACACACGTCGTATGAGCACAACGAACGATGTAGTTTTGCACAAGGTCTAGCGAAGCACGTCAGTCGCACTGCTGGCCGCAGAGTGATTGACAGGAAGAGGGCGTTTCTGGGTGTCAACTGACCGTTTTCAGGGTGTGTTTGGAAAAACGCAGACGTGGCAGGAAAATGGCAGGCGTGGCTGGGCGAACGCAGGGCGGGTTTGTGACGTCAAAACAGGAACTGAATGGTCTGAAGGGATCGCAAGCGCTGAGTAGGTTTTGAGCTACTCAGAAACTGCACAAAATAACTTTGTAGCCGCTCTGCGATCCTTTCATTTGCACTTCTGCTAAGCTAAAATACACTCCCAGTGGGCGGCGGCATAGCGTTTGCACAGCTGCTAAAAACTGCTAGCAAGCGATCAACTCGGAATGACCACCTGTGTAAAGGCAGGAGCAGTATGTCATAGCTATTGCTGACAGGTGTGTAATTACCAGCCCTCAGACTTTGTCCCATTGTTGACATAGAAGCTTTTAAGTTACTTCTAAACAGGGGCGGATTGGGAACAAAAAGCTGCCCTTGAAAAATTTGTACTAGTGGCCCCACATGGGCAGCACCAGAGGTGTAAGGTCTAGCCATGGGCCATGGCAACAGCACCCTCCCCCCAAGACTTTCCAGATAGTGGGCATGTCCAGCATCAAGGGGGAAGTAAAAAGAAATACAATTAAATATTATGAGCACATTATATGATACACCTTCAGAATTTAGGAAACTATATAATTCTTTAGAAAGATATATTTTCTTGCTTATTACACCAACCGTATCCCAATCACTATTCACTCAATCTTATATGTCAGCCAAGCAGGCAGACAGAGCATACACTAGATCAGGCATTTCCAACCACGGTCCTCAAGGCACACTAACAGTGCAGGTTTTAGTGATATCCAGGCTTCAGCACAGGTCACTTAATTAGTAGCTCAGTTATTTTGATTTAACCATCTGTGCTGCAGCCTGGATATCACTAAAACCTGCACTGTTGGTGTGCCTTGAGGACCGTGGTTGGGAATGCCTGCACTAGATCATCTGCAATCACAGGCTAAGTGGCAAAGTCATTTTCATATATGCAAATTATTTTGCACATACCTCCCAACATAACCCTTTCCACGAGGGACACAATGCTCTGCTTCTGGACTTTTCTCCTAATTTAGGATTGCTGGCACCTGTTTTGAACAGGTTAATGGATAAGAAAGGTGTTCACCACATGTGATGGTAATCATAGATTAAGAGGGAAGTCCAGGAGCAGAGCATTCTGTCCCTCCTGGAGAGGGTCATGTTGGGATGTAAGGTTTGCATCATATTCATTATGTCTATAAAAAGGACAACATGTCCACAAACAAAACAGGCCCCATGGGTGTGTCGGCCCAACGGGAATCTTCCCTGTAAACCCTATGGCCAATCCGCCTCTGCTTCTAAACAATCTTTTCTTGACGTTGCTGCACGTCTCTCTATATTGCTCAGAATTCAGTTCATGCTCCTCATGCTCACGTACAATGCCTTAAACCACTCTGCCACTCCCTATCCCAATCACTAGCCTTACCTCTCTCCACACTCCCTCACGCCCTCTTCGCTCTCCCTCTGTCCAACGCCTCTCCTCCCTACTGTCCACATCCTCTCACCATCCCCTACTAGAGTTTGCTTGTAACTCTATACTTGTCTCCTCTTCCATCCTCCATATATTCTTCCAAGTTTACCCTCCAATTTTTCTACCCTTTCCCTTGTTAGACAGTGGATCACTCCGCGGTCTGTCTCCGTTCCCTGCACTAGAGGCAGCTTCCCTGCTCTAGTGTTTTCTCTCCTAGGGGCTAATTCAGACCTGATCGCTAGTGTGCGTGTTCACACAGCAGCGATCAGGTCTGAAGTGCACATGCGCCGACGCACTGTGGCAGACAGCCGACGGCTGTCTTAGCCCTGCGATCACCTCTGCCTGATTGACAGGTAGAGGCGGTTGCGGGGCGGGCCGGGGACTATTGGCCGCCATTTAGGGGGCGCGGTCCGGGTGAAGCAGGAGTGCCCGGACCGTTGGGTAGGGGGGGGGGGGGGGGGCGGGGCGGCCCGTGGCGGCAGTGTGACGTGAAGAAGCGCAGCGTGTGATCGGGTTGGAATGACCCCCATGGTTTTGCCCAACTGCTAACAAATTTGCTGCTACGATCAACTCTGAATTACCCCCTAAGTCTAGAAAGCTCAAGTTCAAGTGCTTTATATGTCACAAGGTAGGGGCACAAGGCCTCAGATTGCAGACTGAGAAATTGCAGTGGTACGCAGAAGAAGCGTGACAAACCAAATGAATCAGTATGGAATGTAGCAGATAGTCACAAGATGGATTGCTGGTACATGGACTCGGGGGCCACTAGGCATTTCAGTTGTAATCAGGAATGGTTCAGTTCACTGACAGCATGTGAATCCATTACAGTAAAAGGGATTGGAGACCAAGTCCTTACTGCTTCAATATTTGGGACAATCACAGTGCGTCTAAGAATTAAAGGTGAAACAGTTATTACGGACATTCAAGACGTCTTGTTCGTGCCAGATTTTGGAAGCAATCTCATTGCTATAAGCATCCTGGAGAAAAAGGGTTACCGAGTCTAGTTTGCAAAGGGCAAATGTATGGTGCAAAATGAAAAAGGTACTGTAATTGCTTCAGCAACCTGGTGCAACCAACTGTATGTCCTAAACACCGAGCAGTGTTCTGCAATGGCGGCCTCTGATTCAAACTAGTCGATGGAGCTGTGGCACAGGTGTCTAGGTCATCTGGGATATGACAACGTACAGAACTACTCGATGTAATAGCAACTGGAATCACTGTGAGTAATACTGAGAGACCCATGTGTGACAGTTGTATAAAAGGAAAGCAGACTCCATTCCCTAAGTCTACTAGTAGTGCGGAAATACCACTAACCCTAGTGCATACTGATATATGTGGTCCGGTCAATGAGTGGCTACAGGTATTTTATAACATTTATTTATGATTCCACAAGGATAACTTGTATTTCATGAAAGCTAAAAGTGAAGTTGTCAATAAAATTGTGGAATACAAGAACCTGGTGGAGACTCAGACGGGTCTGAAATTAAAAGTCTTGAGATCCAACAATGGCGGAGAGTATGACAACAGAGTTTTAGCACAGTTCTTGAAAAAATATGGCATACAGCATCAACTAACTATTGCTTTCAGGCCAGAACAAAACGGTGTGAGTGAGCGTGCAAATTGTACAATTGTTCAGAGAGCATGGACTATGTTGAGTGACACAGGCCTGGAGAAAAGCTTTTGGGTGGCAGCAGTGTCTACTGCAGTATATCTTAAAAAATGTGCGCCCACAGTAGCCGTAAAAGGTAAAACGCCACTGGAGGCGAGGTCAAAGAAAAAGCCAGCTGTCAATCATCTCCATGTTTTTGGCTGTAAAGCTTATGCACATATACCTAAGGAGAAAAGACGGAAATTAGATCCAAAGTCAGTGGAATGTATTATGCTAGGATACTGTGAAGAAAGCAAAGGATACAGCTTTGGGATATTACAAACAAACGTCTTCTAAAGTCTAGAGATGTAGTGTTCCATGAGACAGCACCAATCACTGGAACGGTGGAACAAGAATCACAGCAACAATATGAATCACTGGATGTACAGGCAGCGGAAAGCCTGTCTGAACCTGAAAGAGTTAATGCGGATACCCAATCAGGAAACATGTTCCATGAGAAGAAATAAAGGTGTTCCATCCAAAAGATACAGTGAGGAATATGCTAATATAGCTTACTATGAACCCCAAAATAAATATACAGGAAGCAAAATCAAGTAGCGACTGGAAAGAATGGAAGTCAGCAATAGATACAGAGCTGTCAGCTCTGGATGATAACAGTACATGGACTGTAGTTGACAGGCCAACTAACCGAACAAGTGGGTTTTTTGCAGAAAGCTGAATGCGGACGAGACTATTGCTCGTTATAAAGCCCGCCTTGTTGCTAAAGGATACACACAAAAATCCAGTATTGACTATGGAGAGATCTTTTCGCCTGTCGCAAGGTACAGCATCTTGGGGTTAGTTATTGCCATTGCTACTTTTCATGATTTTTTGCTATACCATTTAGACTTTGATTCTGCATTCCTAAATTGAGATTTATATGGAACAACCTGAACATTATGGTGAGAATATGTTCCAAGAGGGAAAAGTTTGCCTCTTAAAGAAATCTCTGTATGGCCTAAAGCAAAGTGGTCATTGTTGGTATATAAAGCTGGATGCTGTGCTGCTAGAGATGAACTTTGTTAGGTTAGAGAATGATCACTGTTTATATCACAAAACTATAGAAGAAAAGCGGTTCATCATAGTTGTGTATGTGGATGATCTAACCCACCTATTCATCAAAGCGTACCCTACCAATGCATAACCAACTCCTGAGGCTGCACCTCCATCCCCCTGCCTCATAACTTGAACATCTCTGCTTTGCTTACATACTGCCATCAGGCTATCTCCCACTTGCTTGCACCTCATGTCATCTGTCTGTCGCCCTTTCCCACTAGATTGTTAGCTCTTCAGAGCAGGGCCCTCTTTCCTCTTGTTGTCAAAGCCTTCTTCTCAACACATTTCACTCACAGCTCTCTCCTACTCAGCGACCATCTTTACCCGCTTTTTCCCCTGCTGGTAAAGGCTCATCTCTATCTATCTCCGCCAGCCCTAAGCAGTACGATGATTACTCCCTTGCTACTTAGCTGTATTGTGTTTTGAGAATTGTGGTGCTCTTTGTTACCTGTACTCTATTTTTGTTATTTATTTACTGTAATGCTAAGTTTTGTCTCCCTGTACTGTCCTTTGTACAGCGCTGCAAAACACTTGTGGCGCCTTATAAATAATAATAATAATAATAATAATAATAATAATAATAATAATAATCTATTGCTAGCAGGTCAAGAAGAGCACATTACTGATGTAAAACAGCAGCTGCAACAAAGATTCAAGATAAAGGATTTAGGCCCTGCAAATTATTTATTAGGCATGACAATTGTACAAAACCTAAAAGATGGGACTGTTACAATTAGAGATGAGTGGATTCGGTTCACAGAGAACCGAACCCCACTGAACATCCCGTTCCGAGCTCAGATCCGAGTCCTGCTTGGGACTTCTCGCCAGACTCGGATACCAGAACGAGGCAAAACGTCATCATCCCGCTGTTGAATTTGCATCAGTTTTCGATTCCATATAAACAGTCATTTTCTCTCCGGACTTGGAGAGTGAGGGAGATAGACCTCTGTCTCCCTGTGGGTGGTGGTGTGAGGTGGGGTTAGTTTGTGCTCTGTAGGGGTGCTGTTGCAGTCACTGTGGTGTACCTGTGCTGTGTTAGGGGTGCTGTCCTGGCTGTCACTGGTGTTTCATGTGCTGTTACGGGTGCTGCAACTGTACAGGGGTGTAGCTGTCCTCCTGTATGCTGAAAAATATACGGGTGCTGCTGTTAAAATAACATTACACTAGCCCTGTATGTTGTAAAAATTCAGGGGTGTAGTTGTTAAAAAATTAAAAGCACACTGATCCTGTGTGCTGTAAAATATAGTGGTGATGCTGTTAAAATAACATTACACTGGCCCTATATGCTGTAAAAATTCAGGGGTGCAGTTGTTAAAAATTAAAAGCACACTGCTCCTGTATGCTTTAAAAATATATGGGTGCTGCTGTTAAAATAACATTACACTGACCCTGTATGCTGTAAAAATTCAGGGCTGCAGTTGTTAAAAATTAAAAGCCCACTGCTCCTGTATGCTGTAAAATATAGGGGTGCTGCTGTTAAAATAACATTACACTGGTCCTATATGCTGTAAAAATTCATAGGTGCGGTTGTTAAAAATTAAAAGCATACTGCTCCTGTATGCTGTTAAATATAGGGGAGCTCAGTGGCGTAACTACTGCCCCGGCAGCCCTCGCGGTGGCTTGGGGGCGAGGGGCTGCGGGGGTGCCGCCACTGATTTAGCGCAGATTGACATGCGGACGAGCGTCCGCATGTCAATCTGCGGTCTCCTCTCCCTCCTTCCCTCCGCTGCTGCCTGCTGTAAGGAGGGACACAGAGGGCACAGCGCGCGCCTCTCCTGTGTCCCTCCTGCGTCTCCGGCGGGTCTAATAAAGGAAGTGCCGTTCGTGAGCTCCGATTGGCTCACGAACCGGCACTTCCTTTAACAGACCCGCCGGAGACCCAGGAGGGCGCTGTGCCCTCCGTGTCCCTCCAACACAAAACAGAGGGGGAGCGCGGGGGAGCGGGGGCACGCACTGGGGGAGCATATGTGCACTGAGGGGGCATATATGGCACTGGGGGGGTGTATGTGTACCTGGCACATGGGGGGGGGCTGTATTTGGCACTGGGGGCACGTGAGTACCTTGCACTGTGGGGGAATATCTGGCACTGGGGGCATATGTGACACTGGGGGGGTATATGTGTACCTGGCACATGGGGGGGGGCTATATTTGGCACTGGGGGCATGTGAGTACCTGGCACCGTGGGGGAATATCTGGCACTGGGGACATATGTGGCACTGGGAGCACAGCCCTAGCAACAAGCACTACCCCCTAGCAACGAGCATGACACCCAGTGCATGAAACACCTGGCAACGAGCATGAAACCCAGTGCATGAAACCCCTGGCAATGAGCATGACACCCTGAGCATGAAAACCCCTGGCACCGTGCATGGAACCAAGAGCATGAAACGCCTGGCAACGAGCAGGTTATTTAAAAGTAATTAGAAGCCTTACTGTAGGACTTAATGTGTAATGGGCATTACGGTGTGTGGCATAATGTATCACGGACATTGCGGTGTGTGTCATAATATGTCACAGGCATTACGGTGTGTGGCATACTATATCACGGGCATTGTGGTATGTGGTATAATGTCTCAGGGGCATTGCAGTGTGGCATAATGTATAACGGCATTGCAATGTGTGGCAAAGGGTATAACAGGCATTGCGGTATGTGTCACAGGCATTATGGTGTATGGTATACTATATCACGGGCATTGTGATATGTGGTATAATGTCTCAGGGTCACTGCAGTGTGTGGCATAATGTATCAAGGACATTGCGGTGTGTGTCATAATGTGTCAGGCATTACGGTGTGTTGTATACTATATCACGGGCATTGTGGTATGTGGTATAATATCTCAGGGTCATTGCAGTGTGTGGCATAATGTATAACGGGCATTGCGGTGTGTGGCATAGGGTATAACGGGCATTGCGGTATGTGTCAGGCATTACGGTGTGTTGTATACTATATCACGGGCATTGTGGTATGTGGTATAATGTCTCAGGGTCATTGCAGTGTGTGTCATAATGTGTCACAGGCATTGTATGTGCTATTATGTATCAGGGGCATTGCAGTGTGTAGCATAATGTATAACGGGCATTGCGATTCCTGTCATAATGTGTCACAGGCATTACGGTGTGTGGCATAATGTGTCGGGGGCATTACGGTGTGTGGCATAATGTGTCGGGGGCATTATGGTGTGTGCATATTGTGTCATGTGCATTATTGTGTGTGGCATAATGTCTAAGGGCCATTGCAGTATGTGGCATAATGTATACTGGGCATTACTATAAGGAGGAAAAATTACAAATAATTTAAGGGGCATGAATCAGGATTATTTTTCTTTCCTGTGGTGGCCAACGTCTGGGCGTGCAGGTTGCAAAACTGGGGTATAATGTAGTCTTTTCCTGCAATGCCACGCCCCTTTATGCAAAGCCACGCCCAAAGCCAAACGAAGCCACACCCCCTTTTATGCGCCAATTATGCCAATTATGGGGGATGGCGGATGGGGGGGGGGGGGGGGGGGGGTGCCGAAGAATTTTTTGGCTTGGGGGAGAAAAATTTCTTGTTACGCCACTGGGGGAGCTGCTGTTAAAATAACATTACATTGGCCCTGTGTGCTGTAAAAATTCAAGGGTGCAGTTGTTAAAATAAAAGTACACTGGTCCTGTATGCTGTAAGAATACAGGGGTGCTGTGAAAATAAAGTAGCGCTGTTGTGTGTGCTGTAATAATAAAGGGGTGATGTCCTGTGAAATGGAGAACAATTTGGAAAAATAGTGGAAGATCAAGAACCACTTCCAGTTCCTAGTACTAGTGCTGAAGGTGCTGCTGCCACCAGTCATGACGTTGACGATGCAGTTCCATCAAAGTCGTCTGCTAAGGCCGATGCCCAATGTCATAGACGGCATGTAAAATCCAAGAAGCAAAAATTAATAATCAGAAAAATAAATTGTGACGAGAAACGTAAAATTGGCAATATGACATTCACGACACGAAGTGGCAAGGAAAGGCTAAGGCCTTGGCGTATGTTCATCACTGGTGGCTCAGCTTCTCATGAGGATGGAAGCCCTTCTCCCTCTTGAAAAAATTAAAAAATGAAGCTTGTTAAAGCACAGGAAAAAAACAACTGTGCATTCAGAGATATCACAAATCCCTAAGGAGAGTCCAAGTGTGTCCGCGGTTGCGGTGTCTAGGCTTGACCTTCCCAAGACTGTATGGAAACAGGAGGCTCCTACCACCATTTGCACGCCCTCTGCAAGTGCTGAAAGGAGCACCGCCAATCCAGTTGCTGATATTGAGATTGAGGATGTCACTGTAGACATACACCAGGATGAGGCGGATATTGGCCCTCATTCCGAGTTGTTCGCTCATTATTTTTTTTCCGCATTGGTGCGATTTTCCGCTAATTGCGCATGTGCAATGTTCGCACTGCGGCTGCGTCAAGTAAATTTGCTAAGAAGTTTGGTATTTTACTCACGGCATTACAAGGTTTTTTCTTCGTTCTGGTGATCGGAGTGTGATTGACAGGAAGTGGGTGTTTCTGGGCGGAAACTTGCCGTTTTATGGGTGTGTGCGAAAAAACGCTGCCGTTTCTGGGAAAAACGCGGGAGTGGCTGGAGAAACGGGGGAGTGTCTGGGCGAACGCTGGGTGTGTTTGTGACATCAAACCAGGAACGAAACTGACTGAACTGATCGCAGTGGCAGAGTAAGTGTCGAGCTACTCAGAAACTGCTAAGAAATTTCTATTCGCAATTTTGAGAATCTTTCGTTCGCAATTCTGCTAAACTAAGATTCACTCCCAGTAGGCGGCGGCTTAGCGTGTGCAATGCTGCTAAAAGCAGCTTGCGAGCAAACAACTCGGAATGAGGGCCATTGCTGTAGCTGGCGCTGAGGAGGAAGTGGAGAATGAGGATTCTGATGGTGATGTGGTTTGTTTGAATAAGGAGCCAGTGGAGACAGTTGTCTGTGGGATGAGAAAGCCCATTGTCATGCCTCGGCAAAATACCAAAAAAGCCACCTCTTCAGTGTGGAATTATTTCTCCACAAATCCGGACAACAGGTGTCAAGCCGTGTGTTGCCTTTATCAATCCGTAATAAGTAGGGGTAAGGACCTTAACCACCTAGGAACATCCTCCCTTATATGTCACCTGCAGCGCATTCATCATAAGTCATTGTCAAGTTCAGAAAATTTGGGTAAGAGCATAAATAGTCCCTGACACCTAATCCCTTCTTTCTGTTGTATTGGTGGTGTGGCTCCTGCAAGCCACACCACCAACTCCCTCAACGTCAATTTCCTCCTCAGTCAGAAACATAAGTAGTCCTGCAGGCGATGTCACTGGCATGACTGACGAGTCCTCACCTATCCGGGATTCCTCCAGAGGATCCTTGAGTGGTAGGCCAACTGCTGCTGCTGCCGCTACCGCATGTCGGTATTTTGACCTGTCGGCATTTTACATTGCGGTATTTTGACCTTGTCGGTATTTTAAATGTCGGTATTTTGTCCATGTCGGGATTTTGACCTTGACGGGATTTTGACCATCGGTCAATTGGTGTCGGGATTTTGAACGTCGGGATTTTGATTGGAGGTAAACTGACTGCATCCCGTCAGAAGACCACTTGTACTAATTCAACTAAGAAATTGACTGTCCAACAGTCCTTTGCGAGGAAGATGAAATATGACCGCAGTCACCCCGTTGCAAAGCGGATTACTGAGGCCTTAACAACTTTGCTGGTATTGAATGTGCATCCGGTATTCGCCATTGGTGTTGTGGGATTTAGACAGTTGATGGACGTACTGTGTCCCTGGTACCAAATCCTGTCTAGATTCCACTTCACTAGGCAAGCAATTCCTGGACTGTATAGGGACATTAAGAAAAGTGTTGTGTCCTGAAAAATGCAGTTTTACCCAGTGTCCAATTAACCATGGACATGTGGACAAGTGGAGCAGGGCAAACTAAGGACTACATGACTGTGACAGCCCACTGCATAGATGTATTGCCCCCTGCAGCAACAACAGCAGCGGCGGCACCAGTAGCAGCATTTCACAAACACCAACTCGCTCCTAGGCAGGCTATGCTGAGTATCACCGGTTTCCGTAAGAGGCACACCGCTGACAGCCTCTTACGGAAACTGAGGGAACTAATCGCACAATGGCTTACCCCACCTAGACTCTCCTGGGGATTTGTGATATCGGATAACGCCACCAATATTGTGCGTGTATTACATCTGGGCAAATTCCAGCACTTCCCATGTTTTGCACATACAATTAATTTGGTGGCGCAGAATTTTTTTTAAAATGACAGGGGTGTGCAGGATATGCTGTTGGTGGCCCCAAAAAATTTGTGGGCCACTTTTGACATTCAGCGACTGCGTGCCAGCAAAAACTCCTGAACCTGCCCTGCCATCACCTGAAGCAAGAGGTGGCAATGAGGTGGAATTTAACACTCTGTATGCTTCAGAGGATGGAGGAGCAGCAAAAGGCCATTCAAGCCTATATATCAAGGGTTTGGAACCATTTTTTTCTACCAAGGGCCATTTGGATATTTATAAAATCCTTTGGGGGCCATACAAAAATGATCTACTTAAAAATTAGCCTGCCCCCTGTAGTTATGCCCCAAGCCAGTAGATATGCCCCTAGTAGATATGCCCCCAGTCAGTTATGCCCCAGTAGATATTCCCCCAGTACATATGCCCCCAGTCACTTGTTATGCCCCATTAGATATGCCCCCAGTCAGTTGTTATGCCCCATTAGATATGACCCCAGTCCGTTGTTATGCCCCATTAAATATGCCCTCTGTAGTTATGCCCCATTAGATATGCCCCCTAGTAGCGCCGCTTACACACACACATTAAAAGAAAAAAAAAACATAATACTCACCAGCCCCGCTCCTGCTTCCTAACCGCTGCCCTCTGCATGGCCTCCCGCTCCTTGGAACTATGGGAGAGACGTCATGACGTCTCTCCCATAGAGCCGCACAGCCGCACATGTACACTGCCTGAGCCGGAAGCCGGAGCTCAGGAGTGAGCTCCTGCCTCTGGCTGCTGCTAAGGAGAAGGAGCCGGGCGCCCACTCATAACTAAATGTTAGCGGACGACCAGCATCTCCCTCAGTTAGGTGAGCCTGGCCGGGTCAGATCAAATGGCTTTGCAGGCCTTATACGGTCCGCTAGCCTAAGGTTCCCCACCCCTGCTATACATCCACCTACGATATAGGCAAAGGAGAGTGAATGCACCTGACTCACAGTGGAGAATGATTTCCGTGTTGTTCAAGGTTCTCCAACCCTTCGAACTTGCCACACGTGAAGTTAGTTCAGACACTTCCAGTCTGCGTCAAGTCATTACCCTCATCAGGCTTTTGCAGAAGCAGCTGGAGAAATTGAAGGAGGAGCTAAGACGGAGTGATTCTGCTAAGTAAGTGGGACTTGTGGATGGAGCCCTTCATTTGCTTTGCCAGGATTCAAGGGTGGTCAATCTGTTGAAGTTAGAGCACTACCTTTTGGCCGCCGTGCTCGATCCTAGATTTAAAGACTACGTTGTATCTCTCTTTCCGGCAGACACAAGTCTGCAGAGTTTCAAAGACCTGCTGATGAGAAAATTGTCAACTCAAGCGGAGCGTAACCCGTCAAAGCTCCTCCTTCATTTTCTCCTGCATCTGGGGCTGTTGAAAAGGATAAAATTCCCTAGCCCACCCACTGGCGGTGATGCAGGGAAGTCAGTAGCAAGTGCTGACGTCTGATTCGGACTGAAGGCCCTGCCAACGATTACTGACTTGTCTACTGTCACTGCATATGATTCTGTCACCATTGAAAGAATGGTGGAGGATTATATTGGGTGACATCATCCAAGTAGGCATGTCAGACAGTCCGTATGTATACTGGCAGGATAAAGAGGCAATTTGGAGGCCCTTGCACAAACTGGCTTTATTTTACCTAAGTTGCCCCCTCCAGTGTGTACTCCCAAAGAGTGTTTAGTGCAGCTGGTAACCCTGTCAGCGATCGGCGTAGGAGGTTACTTCCACAAAATGTGGAGAAGATGATGTTCATCAAAATGAATTATAAATTCCTCCAGGGAGACCTTTACCAGCAATTGCCTCCACAAAGTATACAGGGACCTGTGATGGTGGATTCCAGTGGGGACAAATTAATACTCTGTGAGGAGGAGGATGTACACACTGAAAGGGGTGAGGAATCGGAGGATGAGGACGACATCTTGCCTCTGTAGAGCCAGTTTGTGCAAGGAGAGATTAATTGCTTCTTTTTTGGTGGGGGGATTAATTGCTTCTCTTTTTGTGGGCCCCCAAACAAACCAATCATTTCAGCCACTGTCGTGTGGCAGACCCTGTCGCTGAAATGATTGGTTTGTTAAAGTGTGCATGTCCTGTTTATACAACATAAAGGTGGGTGGGAGGGCCCAAGGACAATTCCATCTTGCACCTCTTATTTTTTTCTTTGCATTTTGTGCTCTTTGGGCCTAGTTTTTAAAACTGCCATCCTGTCTGCACTGCAGTGCCACTCCTAGATGGGCCAGGTGTTGTGCCGCCCACTTGTGTCGCTTAGCTTAGTCATCCAGCGACCTCGGTGCACCTCTTTTTTTTTTCTTTGCATTATGTGCTCTTTGGGGCCTATTTTTTAAAACTGCCATCCTGTCTGCCACTGCAGTGCCACTCCTAGATGGGCCAGGTGTTGTGCCGCCCACTTGTGTCTCTTAGCTTAGTCATCCAGCGACCTCGGTGCAACCTTTTGGCCTAAAAACAATATTGTGAGGTGTTCATAATAGGCTGGAAATTAGTGGAAATGAATGTTATTGAGGTTAATAATGCCGTAGGATCAAAATGACCCCCAAATTCTGTGATTTTAGCTATTTTTATGTTTTTTTCAAAAATCATCCAGATCCAAAACCAAAACACGAAAGGGTGGTTTTCGCAAAACCAATCCAGATCCAAAACACAAGTGGGGATCCAGATCCAAAACCCGAAAAGTGCCCGCTGCACATCTCTAGTCACTATTGATCAACAGACATATATGGAAGCAATTCTTCGCAAGTATGATATGTCTGATGCAAAACCAGTGAGCACTCCTATTGATAAAAGCATAAAAATGGTAAAGGCCATGTCGCCATCCAGCTAGGAGGAGATAGAGGAAATGAGAGTGAGTCCTTATCAAAATGCTGTTGGTAACTTAATGTATGCAAGTATTGGGACTCGCCCCGACATCACACAAGCAGTGAGCCGAGCAAGCCAGTTTGAAGTTAACCCTGGGAGGCAACACTGGATTACAGTCAAAAGAATCTTAAGGTACTTAAAAGGTACAAGTTAATTAAAGTTGGTGTTTACAAAGTCAAAAGGTACGACTTTGGAAGATTTCTGTGAGCCGATTCCTATACGGGATACTGTTCGTTTTGGCAGGCGCAGCCGTCAGATGGGTGAGCAGAAAGCAACCCACTGTTGCCCTATCCACCACTGAGTCGGAGTACATGGCACTTACAGAAACTGCAAAAAAAGCTTTATGGATGAAGGAGACTTTATGTAAGCTTAGCCTTCTTTACCACAGTGAGACTATCAACATTGGGAGTGATAACAAGGGAGAAATTGATTTGTCTTACAGCACCAAGCATTATGGACGATCCAAGCAAATTGCCATTAGACATCAGTTTATCTGTGAGTTAGTGGAAAACAAGTCTGTCAATGTGGATTACATAGCAAGCGAGAGCAATGCTGCTGATATGTTGACAAAGGGACTGTCATCACACTTGCTGAATACAGTATGTTCGTGAGAAAATGTGGACTGGAATACTTCTGAGAAATGTTGATTTGTTTTTTTTTTTAAATCAATAGTTTTTATTGAAAGAGATAGACAATTTTTTTATGGGGTACAAAATGAAGAGAGGGAGAAGAAGAAAAAACCAGGGATGGTGGTACAACATTACAATGCATTGCAAGGATATGAACAAAAGTTATACGAACATAAGTTATACCTACAGGGGAGGGGGGGGGGGGGGGAGGGTATGAGTCCAGACTTGAGACAGTGGAGAAGTACATCGGGGTCTAATGGGCATATTACATCAGAGAGCGGAAAGACACATACAAAATCTATATATATTGCGGAATGGTAGGGATGACCTGATCTTAGTGGGCAGTATTCATTGGTGCTCGGTAGGGGGAGGGGTCAGGAGGGAGGTCTGGTTGGTAGCTCCCTTTGACGGAGGGGCGGGGGGGTAGTTTCCTGGTGTTGGGAGGGTATAGTAGGGGGGAGGGATGGTTTAAGTCAGGCTACAACCGTTTGCGCGGACAGGCTTGGTGGGGGAGTGGTGGGGTTATGTAAATGTTGGGACCCTTCCGTCGAAGAGACATAGCTTTGCCACCTTGACCATCTCGCTTTGAGGGAGGAGTAGTTGGGAGAGGAGGAGGCTGATTCCGTTTCCATAAGGAAATGATGATTTATCTTATGGATAGCTTTCACCAGGATAGGGGGAGTGGGTTGTTTCCACATTTGGGCTAGATTTGCTCGCGCGGCTATCAGTATGTGACCCAGGACATATCTGGCATCAGGGGGTATTGATGAAGGGACAACTTGGAGCAGTGCTAGAGTTGGGTCTGGTGTCAGACGGGTGGATAGAACTTTATTTATTAGCTCAAAAACATCTAGCCAGTATTTAGTGATCTTAGGGCATGCCCAGAATATGTGAAAGAGGTGGCCCACTGAACCACAGAGTCTCCAGCACTTATTGGTGTGGGAGGGCCAGAATTTATGGATTCGCTCTGGGGTTTGATAAATTCTGTTCACCAGTTTTATATGCATTTCAGTGTGATTTAAGCATTGGGACATAGAGTACGAGATTGAGAAAACTTGGCGCCATTCATTGGGGGATAGAGTTTTGCCCAAGTCCTGTTCCCATTTCTTTTGGGCATTTGATTTTGGGGGGGAAGTAGGAGTTAGCCGGAGCTTATACCAGTATGTGATGTCACCTTTGGATTCTGGTAGGGAAAGGCGAGAAAATATGATGTGTGGGCTTGTGAGGGGCGATGAGGTGGTAGGAGGAATCGTCTTCCACCAATGTGCTACTTGCATATAATGGAAAAGTTCTGTAGCCGGTAGTGAGTATTGTGACTGGAGAGTTGAGAAGGGTTTTAGGTAGAGACCATCGAGTACGTCGCCTAGGAGTAATATTCCTGCACGTTTCCATTTGGATAGGTTGAGGTTGGGAATCATCTGTGCTAATGTAGAGATGGATATCTGGGGGAGAAGAGAGATGGTGGATGCTAAAGAGGTTGAAAGGGAGTCCCAGGCTTGCAGGGCGGCTTGCGTGGAGGGGAGGAGGGACGTTTGGGTGGGCCGGAGCGATTTTGGGATGCGGAAAAGGTCAGCTAGAGGGATTGGATTTGACCTTATTTGTTCTAGCTCCCTCCAACCAGTGTGGGATCTGGGTGAGAAATAGTGTTTAATGGGGGCTAAGAGGGAAGCTTCCTGGTAAAGTGGGATATTAGGTATGTTGAGACCTCCAAGTGCTCTGGGCAGGGTCATTCTTGAGAGAGCCATTAAAGGTGGTTTTGAGGACCAAATGTATTTAGTCATAATAGAAGAGCAGGTTTGAATGGCTTTCTTTGGGAAGGGATATGGTATTGTGCGAAAGAGATACATGAGTTTAGGCAATAAGGACATTTTAAATGCCGCCATCCGTCCCAGCCAAGAGACCTCATAAGAAGACCAGGCTTTCGTAAGTGCTTCTAATGACTCAATCAGGGGGGTTAAGTTGACAGAGAAGGCATCCGCAGTGGAGATAGGGATATTGATACCCAGGTATTTTATCGTGTTAGATCGCCAGTTGTATGGGAAGGAGGCTTGGAGTGTTGGGATGGAATGAGATAGGTTGAGGGGAAGGGCGTCTGTTTTAGTTGTATTCAATTTATAGTAAGATGCAAGGCTATAGGCATCTAGGACAGAATGTAGGACTGGGAGAGTTGTAATAGGGTTAGAAATAAAGAGGAGGACATCATCTGCGAAAAGACTCAGTTTGTGTAGGGATGTGCCAAATCGAATCGGGGGTATGTGGGGGTTGTCTCTTATTTTAGTTGCCAGGGGTTCGATTGATAAAACAAAGATTAGAGGGGATAGGGGGCAGCCTTGTCTGGTGCCATTCGTAATAGGGAAAGGGTCGGACAAGAAGCCCCCGTTGTATACCCGGGCCGTAGGAGAGCTGTACAGTGCTAGGATAGAGGAGAGGATACGGTCTTTGAATCCGAATCTTAGAAGGGTTTGGCGCATGTACATCCAATTTAATCTATCAAAGGCCTTCTCAGCGTCTAATGATAGTAAAAGAAGGCCCTGGTCTCCAGCTAAGGAATCTATTAAGTTAAAGACCCGGCGTGTATTGTCAGACGGTTGTCTCCCAGGGACGAATCCGGTCTGGTCCTGGTGTATCAGGGAGGGGAGAAACTTGTTGATGCGTGTGGCAATCATTTTGGCATATAATTTGATATCGCAGTTTAGGAGCGCTATTGGTCGGTAGTTATGTACAAAGGCGGGGTCTTTTCCGGGTTTGGGAATTGTGACAATACGCGCTTCTAAGAGTTCAGAGGGGAGGGAGCCATGGTCTGAGAAAGTGTTAAATAGTGTAGTCAGAAGGGGAGAGAGGGCGACATGGAAAGTAGAATAAAAGTCAGAGACAAAGCCGTCTGGGCCAGGTGCTTTATTCTTAGGTGTGGACTTAATTGCTACCGAAATTTCATCTTCGGACCACCTGGAATTTAAAGAGGCCAGCTGGTCCTGTGTGAGGGATGGAAGTGAAAGACCGTCAAGAAAAGAGGAAATAGACGGAGGGGTGGGTTGGGGAGTGGAAGGGTCAGTTGCTAGGTTATATAATTTGGCATAATAGTTTGCAAATTGGTTCGTAATATCTTTAGGGTTCAAGATTTTTTGTTTGGTGGGAGAGAAAATACTTTTAATTTTATTCCTAGCTTGTTGGACACGTAGTTTGCGTGCTAGCATTTTGCCAGCTTTGTTACCTAGCAGATAAAATTTGTGGCGCATTCTATTCAAGGCTGCTTGGGTGCGAGCGAGGAACAACTTTTGTAGCTGGCCTCGGACTTTGGAGATCTCGATTTTAAGTGTTTTGGAGGGAAGGGCTCTATTCTTGGTCTCGAGGTCCAGCAGGTCGTCCTCCAGTGTCTTTTGCTTTTGTTGGGCTTGTTTTTTGAGAGTGGCGCCGGCTTGAATAGCGGCTCCTCGTGTAACGGCTTTAAAGGCACACCAATGGATGATAGGGGAGGTATCTTGGGGTGAGTTCGTGGCTAAGTAGGAGTCAATGGAGTCAGAGATTATTTTTTTTGACAAGGGGTTGTTTAGAAGATAGGGGTATAGGCGCCAATGCCGGGAAGGGTTATGGGTATCCTGGAGATTCCACTGCCAGAGAACTGGGGCGTGGTCCGACCATGTGATTGGTAGGATATCTATATTTTTAGTTCTCTGGAGAGACCATTTATCGCATAGAATCAGGTCGATTCTGGAGTAAGAGTTATGGACAAGGGAATGGAATGTGTAGTCTCGTCCTGAGGGGTTTTGTGTCCTCCAGACGTCGTATAGGTCGAATTCCGCAAGCAAGTTGCGGAAGGCAAGGGATGGGCCAGAGATGGTGGATGGGGCAGGGTGGGGGAAGTGGCGGGACTTATCCAATTTAGGGTCTAGGACAAGATTATAGTCACCCAAAACTACCAGAGAGCCTTTTAATACATTTCGTATAGTGAGGAATAGTTTTCTCAGAAAGGGGACCTGGTTAGAGTTAGGCGCGTATAAAGATACTAGGGTAACTGGCTTGTCATCGAGGAGGCCTGTGAGGATAATGTATCGGCCATTTTTGTCTGAGATTTGAGAATGGAGGGAAAAGGAGACATTTTTGTTGAAGAGGATGGCCACACCATTCCTTTTGGAGGGACCATTGGCAAAGAAACCTACGGGGAAGTGGCTGTTCTTAAAGAGGGGGGGGTTGTTGGAAGAGAAGTGGGTTTCTTGTAGTGCTACCACATCTGCTTTTTGTTGGTGAAAGGAGGAGAGGGCTAGCCTACGCTTATTGGGAGAGTTTAGCCCTTTAACATTAAGAGAGATAAGGTTCACCATTGGTAACCTAGTTTAGGTATGATGAAGGGAGGTCTCTGACGATCTATTGAGGCGTATCTGTACCGAGTACTGATGAGCAATGGAAGGGAGGAGCGTGGTCCGAGTCTGGAGCTCGGGATGGGGGGAGGGGTGTGGGGAAGACGTAAATCAGGGTTAAAGCGAATGAGGAGGAGATAAATAACAAAAAAGAAAAGAAAAGGTCCGGTATATTGGACCTGCATGACTACTGCAGGGGAAGGGGAAAACATTCGGGGGTTTGCAGTAGTACGGAAAAAGGTGGGGGCGGGCTGGGTAAACCTGCGCCGCCACTCAGTAAACACTTCTAAAGGAGTTACCCTAGGGCGCTAATATCTTATGTGGGCACCTGGAGTTAGGAAATATTTGCACCCTAGGAGATAAACAGGTATATGGTAGGTGTCTGTAACTGAAACCGTACCGGGCGTTAAGTCGCCCAATGGAAAAAAGAAAAGATCAACATTTAAACAACATGTGAGGGAGTAGATCCGTAACTTGTGGGACTGTTAGACAAACTTATAATAAAACAAATCATGTCAATTATAGGAAGAGACATAAAAGGGATATTTTCAGTTCCCTCGTACAGGAGGGAGAAGGTCTGCGGCCACCGTGGACCCGAGGTGTTGGTGGGTGGATTTTGGAAAGAACCAGCTCGACTATCCACAGACTCAGGAATTCGACCAGTCATGGCTGACGGTGGCGGCACGAGCAGATGTAGACGATTTCGAGATGGAAATGTCCCAGTCCAGCAACAACTTCACGCCTGCATCCAAAGAGGAGATTGTGTATGTCGAGTCTTCATACGAGATTATCAGTTTGACCGGGAATCCCCAACGGTAGCGGATGTCGTGGGATCTCAAAGCGAGGGTAATGGGGGTAAAAGCACGTCTCTTTGCAATGGTAGCGGCTGAGAAATCTTGGAATATTTGGAGTCCGCCTAGGATATCCGTGTTTTGGGATTCTCTAGCGGCCCTCATAATGCGCTCCTTAACTGGGAAGAAATGGACTCGTAGGAGGGTGTCTTTAGGGAGGTCGGACGAGACGGATCGGGGTCTAGGGAGGCGGTGAATACGATCAATCAGGAGCTCCGAGTCGTCCGCTTTGGGGAGGAGTTTCTTAAATAGGGCAGTGGCGTAGGCTTCCAGATCAGAGTTAGGGACTGAGTCCGGGATGCCTCGGATTTTAATGTTGTTCCGCCTTGATCTGTCCTCCATATCTGCCAATTTGGATTTGAATTGGTCCAGATCTTGCTGTTGGCGATCATGGGATGAGAGTAGGTCATTGTGAGAGGAGACCAATTCCTCCATCTTGCGTTCTAAATGATCCGTCCTGTCTCCCAAAACGACCAGCTCAGTTTTGACCTCGCGGATAGCAGAGGTCAGATCTTTAGAGAGTTCTGATTTGAAGGCGGACAAGATCTGGCAGAGGGATTTAACTGTTAGGGGGGCATCCGACTCGCAGTCCACTCCCGATACTGAGAGAGCCGTGGACAGAACGGAGGGGCCCAAGGGGTCCATTATGGCAGAGGGAGATGATACGCTTTGTAGAGGGGATATTTGAAGGGATTTACGTGGGGGATTGGAGACTTTCGGAGGTAGTGTCTCCTTTTTCTTCGTGGGAGCCATTTCTCGTCAGCAGCAGCGTACCGTGGATCACAAAGAGACGGGTTTCAGGGGGGAGGTCGGTCAACTTAAGGTGATGAGGCAGGGGTACTCGGTCACATTTATGAGGGTTTCGTGTTACTCAGACATGCATGAGTGGCGGCAACCGGTTAGAGAACGGTTACATTATGGAGGTCACTGTGAACCTTGTGATGGAGGGAGTAATTGCAGGAGCAGAACTGAGCTGGGAGAAAAGCCAAACGTGGCTATCAGACCTAGGTAGGGTGAAAACTCGATCCGTCCTGGGGATGAGACGGCAGAAGTGTAAGGTGTACTTTTAGGCCCGGTACTTTTAGGATCAGGGATGAGTCTTGGGGAGGATGTGGGGCTTGGTGTTCGTTGCCCACTAGAGCTGGGTCGCCTCCTCCTGCCCCTGTTTGAAGTAGGTGCAGGCTGCGGGGAGTATAACTATCAGCCCCACTGTTATTGAGATATGAGGGGTATTGTGGCAAAGAACAGGGGACCCCTCACAGCAGGGCGGCTGCTTATTAGAGTAACCCCGTCCGGGGGTCTCAGATGCCCCGTTTCTAAAGGCTGCGGCAGTGCCCGAGCGTCGGGATAGGGGAGGCAGAGTATGTATGCAAGGGGGGGCCCTGGGGAGGGCGAGGGAGGGTTAATAGCGGCTGCACCGGCCGGATCCCTAGGTGTTCTAGGGGAGCAGGGATAGCACCTCTTACCCTTTGGCTGCCGGCCCCGATAGTGGATCCAGCTCGGGCACTTCAGTTGCCAGAGGCTGCGGCGCTAATAGAGTGTGTGCCGGGTCCGTCACCTCCCGTCGCGTCTCCCGTCACAGGCCCCGGCCGAGTCTCAGCAAGATGGCGGCCGCCCCCGTCTCGGCGCCCGGATCTCCAGAGGACGCCGTTGCAGAGGTTCCACGGGGGTAAGCAGATGGAGGGGGGGGACCAGCGGGCCTCACACAGGGATCCGCGACCTCCGATGGGGATCCACCAGCCGCCGGCACGGCTCCAGGGGCACAGGTCGGGACCCGCAGCTACTCGAGGCCCCGGCTTCAGTCCGGGGAGAAGGCCGCAACCCGCGGGAGCGCTTATAAGCACTCCCCGATTCCGCGGCGTCTCCCCAGGGCAGTCCCACTCGGCTGGAGGGCAATGGGAGAGGTGTCCCAGGTGAAATGAGTGAGTCCAAGTCGGGATAATATGATTTAGCTGAGGCTTTATGCAGGAGCTCCCAAGCTGCGTGTCTTGCTCCTTCAGTAGCCAAGCCACGCCCCCAGAAATGTTGATTTGTTTTACTGTTTGCTTACCATGCTTTATTAATGTGTCTTCTGTTACAGGAAAACTTTATCAAGAAATATTTTTGATAAAGTGTTATGCAAATTTATGTAACCGGAGACAGCCTTGAGCAAGGGGAATGTTAGAGAGTGGAACACTCTGGGGTGTGTCTCCGTTCCCAGCACTAGAGGCAGATTCCCTGCTCTAGTGTTTTCCCTCCTAGAGTTAGCTCAGCGGTGCAGGAGGAGGTGCTTAGTGTACAGTGTCCGGTGGGACTGCGCGCTTACTCCGCATGTTCTTCCTGGGAGAGACAAACTGCACGGACGTGCAGCTTCTGCTCTCCTGAGTGTGCGACCTTGTCTACCCTGCAGCCACACCCTGTGTGTATGCAGCCGCACCCCATGTGTATTCAGTCGCTGTGTGACTGCTGTACTGCATCGCATATATACTGTGAGTTACTGCTGCTGCAGAACATCTTCTGTATACTACAAGCTGTTATCTCTGGTATATGAATAAACCAATCACCCTGGTTAAGTGCCGTTTATGTAATCTCTCAAAGGCAGGGGGGATGCGGTCAGGATGCCGCCGGACGGAATCCCGGCGGTCGAAATACCGACGCCGGAATCCCGACCGCCACAATCCCGACCGCCACAATCCCGACATATTTTCCCTCCGTGGGTGTCCACGACACCCATAGAGGGAGAATATAATAGTGTGCCGAGCGTAGCGAGGCACCGTGCCCGCAGCGTGGCGAGCGAAGCGAGCCCGCAAGGGGCTTCGTTCCGCTCACCACCCCTGTCGGGATTGTGTGGTCGGGATTCCGGCGTCGGTATTTCGACCGCCGGGATTCTGACCGGCGGCATTTAGTACTGATCCCAGGCAGGGCCCTCCACCCTCTTGTTCCTACCTAGCACACTCCATGTCACCAGTGCTCTGCTCCATTGTCTCCTTGCATTCTTCAGCGACTTTGACTGTTTGCTTGCCCTTTACGTTGGGTACAGGAGAACTGAATTGCCTCCCACCCTTGATTTGCCTCATTATACTCCCACTAGCTCCAGCGAGTTGCTCTACCCTTGCTATCTTACAATCACCTATTCTAAGTACTCAGAACCCCCCCATCCACCATGTGCAAGACTGCCTTGCCCCTATTATCTGTCCCACCAAGTCTGTTGTGTGATATTTGGTACTTAGGCTGTGTACTGATGCACTGGCGAATGGCCCCAAATTGAGATCTGCAAAATTATCAAAACTCCCAGGGTTCAGTGCCTAGGGGCAGGGATAATGGTGTCCCTTTGTGCACCTCCGTGGTTGGGGTAGAAGTAGGGAATTGTGCACAGAACATTTAAAGCTAAATTTAGTAATAAGGAATATAATATTTACTGGCGCATCACTGCTACAGTCCAATGTAATAAGTACGGAATGACGACAAATCTCTAACTTCAAATTGTACTTAAGTTCAAAAAGATCCTTGTAGCAAATTGCAACAGACACGAAATCATTGTACGCGCTGGTATATTACATCCATATTGCTTACAGAGAGGTGGTGGAGAGCCCAACCTGACTCTTTTTGTTAAAAAACACAATGTTTGTCTGACATCACCTTGCTTCTGATGGATCGTGTGTGATATTTGTATAAGCTTTCCTGGTGTCTTGCCAAGACCACCCTAGACAATGGCCACCCCTTTTGTACAACCCTAGTTAAATAAATAGAGGAAATATGAAACAGATCCACTTCTTGTAGTTGCTTTACTTTGATGGTTCAGCAGACTCCACCACATTGGATGTCTATTGCTTTGGACCGTCAGTAAATCTTTCAAAGTCACAGTGTGAGGTCCCAGAACAGAACCACAATAAGTAGTGCAGGGTGCCCCCACATATAGATTCTAGGAGGGGCGGAAACATTATTCTAAGCTTGTAGGAGTCTTGTGATTTCGCAGATTATATGCACAGCACATAGACACCCAAAGCATAGATTATAGCACAATGCTCCTTATAGTGGCTGGGGGATACCCTGGAGATGGATGCATCCTAGCCACTTGAACAAGAGGACCGTCCACATCACATTGTAGTTTAGAGGTTGTTATACTATAAGTAAATGCAACCAGCGCGTATTTAAAAATTGGAACACTCAGAAGCCAATCTGTAACCAATAAAGGCGCAGAGTCAATTAAGCAGAACCTCAATTCTGTCGGAAGCTCGCGCAATTTGCACCAGATCAGATTATCGGCCATTACGGTATGGAAATATTGCTTGTTTTTGGCACACACCTCTTTGGCTGGATATTCCACATTGCTTTAGCCTGCTAGAAGACACCCCCCCCCCCCCCCCCCCGCGCCATGTGTCACATATAATCCTAGAAGGAGCTTGCAGTCCCTCAAACTCAGTTGTTCTTGGGGAAAATGTCTGTGGATGCTCTTTGGATATTAGCATTAATAGTTTCCTCCAACAATCCAAAAATATACTTCAGTTGGCTTCTGACAAAGCATTAACCCTAGTGAGTCCATGCGTTAGAGAATATCGATTGTAAGCTTCATTGGGGCAGGGACTGGAATTAATGACTAAATATTAGCTGTAAAATGCAGCCTAATAATATGTGTGCACTATAAATAGTACTAAACAAAAATACCTGGTAGTGTAATACTCAGTTCTGCCACATGATGGCACTGTCGTTCATGACATGTTGCACTACAGTACATCCATAAGCTTCAGTTCTGCATACCATGATTCGATTTTACCAGGGTCACTAATTTCAGTGGGTTTTTCTTATTGAAATAAAAATAATGTTTATTAGACACTGAAGCTACATTTGTTTCTTTTTCCCATCAGCCCTATTGTATTGCTGCTTTTATTTTTCTGCTGAGGAAGGCTACAGGCAACAACAGTAAAACCAATAATCAGCTGTGTTGTCTATGGCCAATGCATTCTGAGCATGTATAAATGAATGATGGGGCGAGAGCTATCACCAGCTGCGGGGCATCCATTGCAACATCGGACTGCTGCGCCGTTGGGCTAGACTCTGGCCGGGCTGCGATCTGACAGCACTTTGTACGCCTCTTCGGCGGCTTTGGTAGCTGGTTTTAAAGGGACATAAATATTAACTACAAAACATGTTTATATTTATATCTAATATATTATTGCCCTTTGAAAACGCCACTTAGAAAAATGACAATGTGTTTGTTTGGGTCTCAGTTATGCAAGAATCTCATGGACACATTCTCGTAAACAGGGGCATATTAAGAGAGGAAGGGGCCTGTGTGCAGTATATGTACGGCCCCTTCATCTCTCTACCCAGCAGAGCATTACCAAGCACTGGTAAACTTTAGCACAGAGCCAGAGTCTGCTTGCCATGTACCAAACACCAGGAAAATGACCACCGCTCCATTTTCCAGGTGATTTGCACAGAGTTGCCACTACCGACGCGGACCTCCGGCGAGGTATTGAAGAAATGGGTGCAGCCTGTGCGGTGTGAGTCCATATGCGCTGTACACCATGCACCCAATATAGATACGCCACTGCTTGTAGAGGACATTTACGCCAACTGAAACCAAGTAGATGAAATGGAGAGAATACATTTGACATTTAATGAGGCTGTTTCACACACACCGGTTTTCACCGGATGGCAAAAAGCCGGACAAACTTTGTCCGGCTTTTTGCCATCTGGCAGTGTCTTTCACACACAACGGCTTAGAGCTGTGTTTAATGCTGTACGCACGCGCAGCAGTAGCTGCGACTGCTGAAAAGACCGTTGTGTGTGAAAGCTCTCATTCACACACATGGTTCACTGCCTACAAGGACGGCACAGCCCCGGCACGGCAGCCGGACCTTCCAGTGGATATTTCCGGCTGCATCCCGGCAGCCGTGCCGTGTGAATTGACACATTACTCTGCATGTCACTCTGCAGGACAGCAGCGGCAAAAAGCCATCCGGTATTTCAGTGTGAAACAGCCCATACAGGACGCTGCCATGCAAAATTCTATATAACATGTTCGCCCAATTAAATCCTATCTCTGGGCCTGCTTCAGAGATGGACGGTAATAGCTGAGCAGCTGTGTCTGGTGAAGCAGCAGCTGTGCGGAAATATGCAAATGCTGCAGATACAAATCAGAAAGAATTCAATGACACATGCGCTTGCAAAGGTCTTATGTCTGAGGAAGCTGCTGATTGAGCGATTGAAGGCGGGGAAACGCGTTACATTACGGCCCCTACAGTGTCTGGACTACCGACAGAGAGCCGACCTGCATGTGCAGGAAACTGTCTCTGCCCTCTGTTTCTATCTGGAGCCCCAAGCCAGAGCTGTGCTTAAAGGATTCAACCAGCAGCCGGGAGCATCCTAATAAGGAGAGGTATATAAGTAGGACCTATGGACACTGCAAGATAAAGAGCCTTTATTATCACTATGCTGTGAGATTTCCTGCTAGATTTCCAGCTATTCTCTCTGGGCACAGAGTTATAAAACTGCAGCGCTGTAGTCGCAAGTGAACCATCATAATCAGCATTAAAGTGATTAATATTTGCTGCTATGGTTCCGGTATGAATGGTCGACCATGTTATGGTCGACAGTCATTAGGTCGACCACTGTTGGTCGACATTGACATGGTCGACAGGGACACATGGTCGACACATGAAAATGGTCGACACCTGAAAGGTCGACACATGAAAAGGTCGACATGAGTTTTTTTACTTTTTTTGGTGTCGTTTTTTGCGTAAAGTGACTGGGAACCCCAATTAGTGCACCGCGTCCCCTCGCATGGCTCGCTTCGCTCGCCATGCTTCGGGCATGGTGCCTTCGCTCCGCTACCGCTTCGCTCGGCACAGATTACCGTTCCAATCTTAGTCCACGTGGATCGTAAAGTATGGAAAAGTTCCCCAAAAGAAAAAAAAGTTAAAAAACTCATGTCGACCTTTTCATGTGTCGACCTTTCATGTGTCGACCATTTTCATGTGTCGACCATGTGTCCATGTCGACCAATAGTGGTCGACCTAATGACTGTCGACCATAACATGGTCGACCATGTGAACGGATACCTGCTGCTATATGGACAAATCCTTGAATTAGCCTCCTGGGGAGTGGTGTTTTATACAAAAGCTCATACTATATAGCACTTTATATGTTGTGGGTTTTTAATATGTTTTCTGTCCAGTCGACTGTGGGGTCTATGATATTATTATTTTAATAAATTGAATTTATGATTTTTAATACTTTACAAGCGCATGTGTCCTTGAATTCTTTCTGATTTGTGTATTCTTTTAAGGGGTTGAGTATTCCCCTCTCTGACACAGCTGCTAGGTAAAGGGATTTTTTACAAGGTACACCAGGCGCTTTGTAATTTTTCTGTCTGCTTATACTTAACTGCTGCAGGTGTCTGAAGGCAAATGATGCCCCACGCTGGCACTGTAGCACTGACTGCTGCACCAAAGAGGCAGCATTGGATCACCATCACGACCATCGGTTGCAGCATTGGCCACCAAAGCATTCCTAAGGCAGTGGTCACCTGGCCGTGGTAGGTGGGCCAATTTTTGGGGGGCAAAAATTCTGCTAAGTACCTCAATTTTACTTTCTAAATTGCAGTTTATGATAATTTTTCTGATTGCCAGTGTTCTTAGTGTTTATAGTGTGCGCCTGCATTTCTCTTTCCTCTGTGTAATCCTAAAGTTACTCAAAATGGCTGTCTCCGCTGTCAAGGCCAGTAACCTTTCAATTACGCTGTGACTTATTGGGGAACTGCGAGCAATCTCGCAGTACAAGATCTGCACACAAGCAGATCTTCCACCATCAAAGATGTACATTAAATATTGGGTTTACAATACATTCATCTCTGAATTAGAACCTCTGTCCACCAATATGAAGCAATAACGACTCCTGAAGTCATGCGTTTTATTTTCTTAAAGACAAAGTTTATTTACAAGTATAATTTGGCACACAGTACGGCTGGCATACCAAGCCTTGACACAAGATTATATACATACATAAATGTGCAGTGATACAGAGAGACAGCTCATACGCTCTAGTGTGACTGCCTCACTTCAGATTGTCACAGTTTATAATCTACACTTCACACCGATATAATGTGCCGGCTTCTTTGCCCTAAACTTTTCATCAGCCCGGCGAGAGCTCATATAATCAGCATTCTGTCAGTGATTGCCGGTGTAAGAAAAGCAACAATATACAGGCACAAGTAAAAAGACATATATACAACACCCAAGTGATGTTAATACTTGTATAAACTCCTGAATGCAATATCTGTATATAATCAGAGAGTCCTGATGTCAATTCAGTATTCATTAGGAATAATGCAACCCCTGCTGTAAATTATTACTGATACATATATCCCATCTGTCCTGACTTGTAGGTTATGAAAGGGGCATAGTTTTGAACCATAGCCGGTGCTTCTGAACAGATAGGGGAGGCGTTTGCACATGTTGGTGGTGGGGTTTGGACAAGTCGGGGTAGGGTTTGGGCAGATAGGAATGTGGTTTGGACAGGTAGGGGTTGGACTTGGGCAGATAGGGATGTGGTTTGGACAGGTAGGGGTTGGGCTTGGGCAGATAGGGGTGGGGTTTGGACAGGTAGGGGTTGTGTTTGGGCAGGTAGGGGTGGGGTTTGGACAGATAGGGGTTGGGATTGGCAGATAGGGGTGGGGTATGGGCAGATAGGGGTGGGGTATGGACAGATAGGGGTTGTGTTTGGGCAGATAGGGATGGGGTTTGAACAGACATGGATTGGGTTTCGGCAGACAGGGAAGGTGTTTGGACAGATAGGGGTGGGGTTAGGGCAGATTTGGTGTGTTTAAATGTTGCTAGCTATGTAGGATATTAGGAATCACCTTCATTTATATGGTCAGAGAACTCCACAGTGACTTCTAATATCCAAATAATTCACAGTAGGAAGTCTATTGTCCCATATATAATCGCTTCACATGTGTAAATCCACACTAGAAAATAACTCTGTAAATACTGACGTTTGTGTAAGCTTGGGGGACAGTGTAAAGGTTTTGTTTGACTATAAGCTACAGGTTTGGCTAACAATTCACGAGGAGCCAGTGACATCACTGAGGCATGGAGCATTTTATGCCTCGAGCCTCATTCATTCCATTGGCTAGTAGTAAATTGACAGGTTGAACATTGGTCCAGTCTAAAAAAACGGCTGCCTGTGGGTGTGCTAAAAAAATACTTTTTGGAGGCAGTGCTCTTAATGCAGGGCAGTAGGTGTGACGCTTGTGTAGATTGTCCTTATATGTATGTATATATCATGTGCTGTATATTCACCCTACTGTCCAAGTGGAAGCTGCTGGTACTTTGTGCCTTTACTGAAATTAGCTAAGTGCGTCTCTAACAGAGCCACCATGGGAACTCCAGGAACAGTGGTTGTGCAGGTAAGTGGGTATTTGTCAGAGCAGAGGAGTATGCTATAAACGCCTTCTTACTAATACCTGTATGTCAGTTTTTATTAGGCCGTTGGTGGGGTCTCATTTAAAAAAAAAAAAAAAATAGAATTCAGACAGATGCCTCTCAAAATTGGGGATAAAAAAATAAAATCAGGACAAAATTTGTCCACAATCCCTCTGACCATGCCGCAAATACAACCCACCCTGTCCGTAATCCATCCACAATTGACTGAAATGATGGCACCTCTTCATTTGGCAACACCTATGTTTGGAACTGCTGGTAGGGACAATAGTGCAAGCACTAGGAGCGGTGAATAATATTACTGCTGCAGCGCCCCATCGTGGCATCCCTGGGATTGCTGATGCTGAGCCGTATTCTGTCCCAGAAGGGACACTAAGAGGTTTTGGGTGGCTCAGGAGCGAGTTATAGACTTACACGTGATTCTTATAGTTATTAGCAGCTGATGCTTCATATAGCACCTGGGGTCTAATGATCCATTGCTGTGACACAAAATAGCTGGAAATAATATTAATTCATATGCTAATACTGTTCATCAAAGCCACAGCTGGGTTACAGTCTACCAAGACGGTTATGTCAGGGCATTTAAAGATGGCTGCAGACGAGGTAGCGGGGGGGCATATTATTTGCAGGAAGAGCTGAAATGGGTAGATTAAAAATATCTAGCACTGATCCTGAACAGGGGGTAGCCGATTGCAGCCAAGGGCTTCTACACTTCTCTCTCCATTCCACTGAGCAAGGAGACAGGGGAAATCACTCAGAGCTCAGAGAACCCTGTGGAGAGGTGCTGGGGCACTGCCATGGCGGATTACAGGAAAGGGATGGGGGAAAACCTGAAGAAGCGCCACATTCCCACAATCCTCTCTGATCAGTACAGCAATGAGCACCTCTCTATAGTGATCAATACTACCTACCTAACATTCCCCTGCTTCTCTGGTCACCTGTTCAAAATAGGATGAAGGGAGGGCGGTTTTAATAACGCTTGTGTCCACATAGCCTAACAAATCACAGATCACAGCTGACTGTAGATGAGTTGCTATAGGTTACTGCACATTTGTACCATGCAATGCCATAACAGGGCACAGTTGTGTACCAGGCCAATTCCTCCGCCCATGGCAAGTCATGATGAGGAGGCTGGGTCCTGGAAGCCGAGCGACTCCTAAATAATTCCACATTTATACAATGTGTGTCATTGCACCTCTTAGGCTGTGGCTGTTAACACAGAATCAGATTATAATCTTGATATTTTCTTTACTATATAATTTAAATTCCAAACTCTAGAGTAATTACACCTACAGCAGCACAATCTCATCTAGAGCAAATTATGGCTAAACCAACATTCCAATAATTGAACAGATGGGGCAGCCTCTAGATTTTGTAAAGAGTATTTTGGAATCATTCCTTTCCATTCTGCTTCCCTAAATTCCACCAAATATCAAGTGGACTATTAAATATATAGGAATGTCACCAAATGAACGTTAGCAAATTCAGTCAACAATTTAGCTATAATTTTCCATGGATGAGTTTGTTATATGTTCAGATATCATGAATAGTTCTTGTGTGCAAGAAAGAACAACACATAGGTCCAGATTCTGAGTGGCACGCAATTCCGGATGCAGACACATTTTTAGAGCAAACTCCTCATGCGTCACGGCCTGCATACACAACATAGAGCAATCCCAGTTGCCACATCTTAGGTCACTTCTCATACACACAGATGAATGGGTGTTACTGGGTGGCAAAGGGTAGTGATGATGGTAGCGCTTGCAAGCGGAGGGCTGGGGTCGCTGCGGTCACATAGATGTGTAGGAGTCAGAATGCAGACAGATGTTCGGCACCTGCATTACATGCATCTCAGAATCAGGATAGATAATGTGGGCCCATTTATCAACGAGCTTTAGCCATTTAAAACTCGTTGCGTGTGACAAATGGTGCTCCAGCCAATCAGCTCCCAACTGTCATTATTAAAACATGTGACAGCTGGGAGCTGATTGACTGGAACACCATTTATCATATGCAGCAAGTTTTAAATAGATAAAACTCACTGATAAATGGGCTTCGTTGTATGTTATGCATCATCGTGCATGAAGTATAACCATTAGGGTATACACAATAAGCCTATGCAGAAACCACAGATGTGATCATTTATAGTGTCATACTACTTATTTCTGCCAGCAGATCACTACGTTATTAACCAATTGTGTTACTTTGAGAGCATGCGCCTGATTGTCTTAAACACTGTCCAGAAATTAACACTTTTTTTTCTTTCATGTTATTTTTGGTTAGGTCTCTGCATTGCAGAATGATTCTTAGGCATCTAATGGTCGCCATGGAAACACATCGTATGCACCAGCCCAGCTCTCCTTAACTTTCTCCACACGTACCTCTTTACTCAAAGTACCACATTCTGTAAATCATACAGGCTTTAGGCTTCTGTACATAAGCATTTTATGAGGTTAAGTCCAGTTCGACTGCGGAGGCAGGAACTCATAAATACCCCGCCTGTTAAGTGCTTTTGTTTGAGACAAAATAACACAGAAAAGTCAGAAGACGTCCGTTTCGTAATCCTTATATATCATAGCATTAGCTTTAATACAATGGCTGGTGAAGGAAATCGCTTCCGCGGTCCAAAATAAATAGATATAAAAAACAGTCCTGTAACAAAACGAAGACTTACGTTGTTGCTTACAAACACAGACTTTGATGTGCTTATAACAGATCAAATACACACTGTATATAATAACTAGATGGGAGGGGGACATCTTGCATAGTCTTTTTGTGCTTTTTTATTCCTCAAGAAAACGTTTTTCGTTTAAAATCCTCCTTGACAGTATGTAAATGTCTTTAAAAACCTGGCAACCATTCCCTTCAGTCCATGTTGTATTTTTTATTTTCATGGTTTCAGGCTCACAGTTCAATGGTCTCACTGGCAATGCTGTGAGAGTCTATCGTTTGGCTTCTTTCGATAAGTCTCCTCCCGAGCGTTTTCTCCGGCTCACTGCCTCTGGATAGGATGCTAGGTTGGGATCCTTGCTTGAGAAGTTGAGTGGTAGGTGTATCTTCGAGAGGCAGGCTTTCCACAGAAGACAGTCCATGACGCCAGGGATTCCAGCTGAATTTGATGGACCCCTTGGAAACACTGTCCATGGAGCTACCGGAGGCGACTGCTTCTGTTGTGACATCACGAGGAAGCTCTTTGCTCTGCTGCAGACTTTCGCTTGGAGAGTCAACCTCAGTCATGGAGTCACACTTGGCCAAGCTGTACGTGTAGTCTGGGTTGCTGCATCTTCTCATTTTCAAGTCGGATGAGATCAGTGGATCAACTGTCTGGTTTAAAGCGGAACATTCCTTTAAAGAAGAACATGAGTCCTGTCTGATTAGATAACTGGGATACTGAAGACTGGAATCTAGAAATATGCTGTCTCTGACCAGATGCTCTCTAAACAATGCTTCATCTATGCTTCTGCTCAGATTGATAGGTGATGGTGGACGGAACTCCAAATCTGTAAGTGAAAGCATTGACTCCTTTTCAAAACATATACTAGTGTAGGAGCGTCCCATGGTAACATTCTGCGATTTTGGCCCAAACACGGATTCTGGTTTAGGTTTAAAAAGCGGCGATGAAGATCGACTATTGTTCCCGAATACTGTCCCAGACTTTGTTTCATTGTTTTCCTTGAGGATCCTGAGTGGAACGTTCTCGGCCTGGTTCCGAATTATGCTTTTGTTGATGTTGTTGTTGACCACCCTGTCTTGAATATTGTTTGTCCAATCGTAGCAGTTGTTTGGATACTCTGGAACATCACTTTTCTTGTAGGTGCAGAAGTAGCTGATGATTTTGGACCAACAAGTATGATCATTACTACTACACTGGAGACAGAAGCTGTGGGATGCTACGAAAACCAAGGAGAAGCAAAGAGCTAACTCAAAGATCCGAAACCAAAACTGAAGAAACCACCAAGACCAGGAAAATTCATTCTTCCTACCAAGTATTCCATACAGCCACAATATGGCATACACTTGCAGGCCGCAGCACAGAAGCCCAAAGATACTGCTTACTAGTAATACTCTGGATGATGTAAATATGCACTTGGTACTTCTTCCTTGAGTTTGAACCACCATGATTTCTTCACCAGCCGGTGACACCCTTTGTGTTTCATTTACGGTATCCTTGCAGCTCTTTCTTAGTCGATAGTAAGCCACAAAATTCCCAACCATTAGAAATATGCCCCAGGAGATGGAAAGGATCTGTAAGACCATGTTTACAGAAGGATTCAGGAGGTGGGTGAGCAGGTCCGCACTCAGGAGGACTATGAAATGGATGGTTGCAATAACAGCAAGCAAAGCCAGACTCTGCAACTTAGGTGGCAGAAGCTGGAGGCGCGCCATCTTCAGAACCAGGAGTACCAACGCAGCAAACGCTGATAACATAAATGGGAAGGTAACATTGTAAAGGACAAGAGCGATAGGTTGTGAAATCTTCATCTTTGTCCCGTAAGGGTCGAGAAGAAAGAAGACACCCCGAAGGATTCCCACTGCAAACAAGAGGGCATTAGCAACAATAATGTAGGGAAGGTAGGACACTCGTAGAATGGGAGATCCAATCAGGTTGATCAGTGCAATTACGGATAGAAGAATAAATAGGGCACCAGTTCCGTAGACATGCATATCCCAGGCAAAATTTAGAGTGTGACGTAGGTCTTCCCACATTAGGAGTGTCTGGTTGGTTCCAACAAATTCACAGGTTCCGCTGGTCTTGCCGCATAAAGGAGTCTCCAAGGTTGTCTTTTTGGATGGTAGGCTGGTCGGGGCATCTATTAGTTGCGGCCGATGTAGGGCTCTTTGAGTTGTGACTCTTATTTCACCCCGGCGCCCATTCTTTCTGGTTCCATTCGGGAAATCTTTAGGTGTTGCAATTTCAACCGCCGGAGGTGGGCTAGTACCTGGCGCTGGGTCTGCAACAAAAACCATGAAACCAGTTAATTCAAGAATAAAAAGTAACGCATACAATGTATTACACATAAACCAAGCAATACGCTATTTGTAATAAGATATATTTCACAATATCGACTGGAATTCATAAATGAGATTTTAAATTGCATTGTGTAATACTAACCAAAAAAACTACGTTGAATGTGACCACAAGCAGACATGCAAATTAGTGGGCGTGTCTACATTAAATGGTTCTTAATGGTTGGGTGAAGTCAGGCTAGTATGATAATGAACCTATAAAGACTGCTCATAGTTTAAATACCGTTTATTAATGAATTGGAATTGTGAATACGGTGCTGTCACAAATCCCAGCACACACAACCAGGGCCAGCTCAATAAACCGAGGGCTTGTCTTTTAGTGGATGTTCCGGATAGCTGCAATCAATCACATCCTCAGACAGGATGGTTGTAATGCACGCGTGGAATGTCTGCATTTCTCAGCCTTGCAGTCATAGTCTTACTCTCACTACAATGAGCTACTTTCATAACACATGCCATATCTTACATGGAGCTATATCACTTCATTCCGCACTAAACTGTGCATCTAGATGAGGTAATGTTTCACAATTGATTGAAGTATCCTGTTACCATAGAAGCCTAGGTCCCATGAGTAACACTAATCCAGAGATTTGTACATTCTTTAGGTGTTGAGGGATACACCTGGCAGGTAGATACAAAAGGTGTGTTGGGGGGGGGGGCATTATTTTTTGTGGTTGTGATGTCACCCTTTTCTGCCGCCTGGGGCATTGCTTATCCCATATACCAGCACTGGGCCCCTAAACATTACACCAACGGCCACCCCCACTGATCACATCATCATGTTAGTTCAGACAAAGTGCAGAGACTGGGTAGAGGATATAGAAGGGAAAGATGATGATCTGGGATAATGACTTGTGTACTGTTTGGCAGGAATACCCAATGTGCTGGAAGACAACCACATTTGGCGAAGCTGCACCCATTTGCATGTAAGCGTGGCCTCTGTTGATATCTACGAATTGGGACTTTTGCAGCTGAAATGGGGACAGCTGGGAGATACAGTATGTTGCATTATATAATACATATGTAGGGGCGATTACATTCCAGGCTCCACGATGTTCTTCCTCCCGCTGTGTCCACTTTTGGCCGACCTATTACTGTGCATCCCACAAGTCCCAGCTAATGTCTCACCTGTACTGGGCCTGCCACTGTGTGGTGCACAGACGTAGTACAGCTTTATCCAGTTCAAAGTTTGTACTTTAGTGCACAGGTCAGTGTGAGTATTTTCCAGGCTTTATTGCGTTACAGGGGTACTGGGCATCTTCCGGCCTAAGGGTAATTGATGTATAATTTTCTTACATTTCTCCTTTGGGAGTCTATTTATCATTCAGTATCTGCGGCACAGGGGATAAGCGCAAAGTATGAAGTAGGCTAAGCGTACTGGAGTTTGACCCGTACAGCTAACACCACCTGCAGATGGCATTGTGCTGCTGTTATCTATGGGCTACACTTTGCACAATGGGGGTCATTCTGACCCGATCGCACGCTGCAGTTTATCGCAGCAGTGCGATTGGGTCAGAACTGCGCCAGAGCCGCAGTGCGCTGTTGGGGGGATGGCGGCGTTTGGCCACCGTTTCGTGGGCACGGTCCGGCCAACGCAGGCGTGGCCGGACTGAACGTGACGTCACACGCAGCCACTGCGGTGAGTAGCTCCCGGCCAGCACGCTAAAGCTGCGCTGTTCAAGAGCTAGCTGTGCTAAATTTAGCACAGCTATGATCATCTCGGAATGACCCCCAATGGCTGCAGCACAGGTATGGTCAGTAGACTGCACATGCACAGGAGTCCCGAGAGAGGAGTGAAGAGATCACTTATTTTTTAATGATGCAAATAGTAGTGATAAGAATTTAAAATTAATAATTGATGCATATGCCCCTTAATATTAAAACATATTGAAAACTCAGAGGTGTATTCATGATGCAGTGGAGAAATAGCACTTTATAAATGTTACCTCTACACTGATTGGTTAATGTTACCTCTACACTGATTGGTTAATGTTACCTCTACACTGATTGGTTGCCATTGGCAACTTCTCCACTCTTTTCACTGCTTCATAAATAGACCCCTCAGTCACTGGGGCAGATGTACTAAGTCTTGGAGAGTGATAAAATGGGGAGAGATAAAGTACCAACCAACCAGCTCCTAATTTCCATGTTCCAGGCTTAGAAAAATGGCAGTTAGAAGCTGATTGGTTGGTATTTTAGCTCTCTCCTCATTACCACTCTCCAAGGCTTAGTTGTATAGTCATCTGTTCTATTGGGAGGAGATCCGCAAATAAAGTTGATGTGTTTTGGAGACAGGCCTTTGATCCCCTGCCTCACCCCTTTGCTCGTTACACTCATATTGTTCGGGTGACCGTTCTTATTACCGTCCCTGATCATAAACAGTGAATATTAACTATGATTTTTGGTCTGTTTATATTTACTATTTGTATGGCTTCAATTTCCTATTTATTCCACTATTTGTTTATGAAATCTTCTAGAGGAAGAAAACTAAGTGGAGCCATCTGGAGCGTTATAGTCATTGCTAATTATTTTTTGTGCTTGGCTAAATTAATTCAAATAGGATGTCAAAAATAAAAAGCAAAGGATGTTTGAAAACAAGTCATATACAGTACAGGGGCGCTTGTATACATGTACGAGCTTAGGTCCCGTCATGCCATCTGAGCTCACTTAAATGTCCTTCCAGATGGTCAAACCTCCCCCCAATCCCATGCTCAAATTATCCCCTCCTTACCATCAGCAACCACACATGTGCAGATTACATTTCTTGCAAAAAAAAAAAAAAAAATGTAAAAAAATTAAAAACTTGGATATTTAAAAAAAAAAAGGGAATGAAAGGCTAAATCATAGTTTATTAATACTAATCTGTTACAGCTCTCCTGTGATGGCGAGAGCAGGCGGGTATTGCAATGGCACATGTACAGCCATGAGAATTGTTAGACTTAACTAGACTGTTGCTATAATAGCCTGTAGTAGAACCGCGTGCGTTTCATACATCTGACGCCAGGAAGCGGATAAAACCATTCTTAATCTCTCTCACTGATATTTGGCTGCAGTCCCCTTGGCTTGTGCCTTGTATTTGAACAGCTAAACTAAACTGCTAGAGTAACCTGAAATTGCAATTGATCTGAGATATTTCCGCTACTAATACATCTGTAACAACTTCAGTGTTTGCTTTCTACTCCCTCGGACTTGGGTGGCCCAGATTAGACTAAACTTGCCATTATGTACAGTGAGGAAAGACTGGAGTTCTTGATGAGCTGATGGAAAAAATCCTACAGATGCTAATGGTGAGGGGGGCCACAAATCACTAAGCCCAAGATGACAGAGGGACCCTGAGATCTCCACGCAGGCAGCGCAGAATGGTTTACGCTAAGTGATATGAAGTGAGTGGTGTCAAATTACTCAGCGTTCCATAATGTCCACCTTGTACATTTCAAGCGCCTGAGTAGATTACTGGGGAGCCTGCCAACAGTTCACTGCGGTTATACCACCAACTCTTTAATGTCCTCTAAACAATGTACTTATCGCCTCTTCTAACATAATCAAACAGAAAGTAATAAAGAAATTGAGGGTGATGTTAAACGATGTTGCTTGTTAAAATATCTTAGCCCAGGCATAAAACGTGGAAGGAATTTGTACTTATATAGAATTGTATATTGTTTCAGATTACAGTGGTTGACGAGTAGAAGTGATATACGGTCTTCTTTTAGCTGGAACCCACACCCCATTGTGAACACTGGGGCACTCCAAGGGTTGTCCATTGAATGGTTAACCATCAATGGTCTCCATTAATAGCACCATTGATACGTTCCATCTATGGAAGGAATTCATCAAGGCAAAACCATTGCTATGTCAAACCATCAATGAACGTCACTTGTAGCATCACATGATGGCAGTGGGCCTGTGAAAGAAGGAAGGCAGGGTTTTGAAACACTTGATGGGTGAGACTGAGGACCATGAGACTCAAAAAAAACACCTGTTGAATCCCTGCCATCGATGGCAGAGAAACATTGGACCTCACCATTGATGGCAAACCCAATGACCATCGATAGCAAACCATCAATGCTTGCTAACCATCGATGGTCAATGGCCAATCCTAGGCTCTCCTTATCTGCTGCACCACTAAAGGTGGCAGGACCACAGCAACTTAGGGTGGATGGTTGCACTTTGTGACTGCCCTTTCCCGCTGCTAGTACTCCAGAATGTATTGCATATCTAACAGTCAGGGGGTCTAATAAATAGATTGTGAGCAACCATCCACCCTAAGTTGCTGTGGTCCTGCCACCTTTAGTGGTGCAGCAGATAAGGAGAGCCTAGGATTGGCCATTGACCATCGATGGTTAGCAAGCATTGATGGTTTGCTATCGATGGTCATTGGGTTTGCCATATATTTTTCCGTATTTTGGAATAATTGCATACTATAATGAGATATCATGGTGATGGGACCTAAATCTAAGCACAGAATGTATTTATGTTTCATATACACCTTATATACACAGCCTGAAGGTACTTTTAGCCAATATTTTTAATAACTTTGTGCATTAAACAAAGTGTGTGTACATTCACACAATTCATTTATGTTCCATATACACCTTATACACACAGCCTGAAGGTCATTTAATACAATATTTTAAATAACTTTGTGTATTAAACAAAGTTTGTGTACATTGAGCCATCAGAAAACAAAGGTTTCACTATCTCACTCTCACTCAAAAAAGTCCGTATTTCGGAATATTCCGTATTTCTGAATATTTGGATATGGGATACTCAACCTGTACATACATATTTACCTTTTGCTTTAAGTTATTTACAGGTGCTTACTATTGTCTTTAAAGAGGCAGATTTGTTACTTTTTGATGTGAAATGTGTATTCAATACTATATAAAAAGTAAAAACACCAAACAAGTTGTATTTAATAAAAAAAGTAGCTTAAATGCACCAACTTTGCAAAGATTTGCCATAAGAGGAAGAGGAGGGAGTAACAGAGAGAAGGGTAAATGTAATTTCCTGCCCGATGTTTTAAAGTACCAATCCGTTAAAAGGCAAAACTACAGTATGTTTGTTTTGCCTTTTAAATGATTACTACTGTAAAGCATCAGCAGATTTGCCGTTGCCTACAAATCACAGGCTGTAACATTTACCCCATAAAGTTACAGAATATGGAATAAATAGCACCACAGTCCCTAATACAAGATGGTAGAATATTTTTGGTTAAAAAAACCACAACCTTTTTACTGATATATACATTCCCCTTAGTCTTTGTTTTAGGTTCATTATGTGTAGTTAACCTTTATTTCTCCTTGGAGATACTGCAGAAGGTCCCTCTTTTGCACCGTGATTCATACTATAGTATCAGGACCTCATTCAGTAAGGATTGCAAAATCAGCTAATCGCAATCCGGCAGATTACCTAACGTCTGCGCATGCACAGCGTACACATTACGCACGCACGAGTAAAAATAGCAACAGAAAATGAGTACACATTGTGATCGCAATGCAGCCGCTGTTTGCCTGACAGGAAGCCGGTGTTTCTGGGCGGAAACCTGATGTTTTCTGGGTGTGTCTGAAAAAACGCAAGTGTGCCTAGGCGTTTTTGAGGAGGACCTCTGACGTCAGCGATGACCACTTTTAGCCTCTTGTGGTGCAAGAATTGTGGACGACCTTGCCTCGTGCAGATAGGAAAATCTTCGATGTTCCGGTAATTGCGTATGGTTTTGCGATCAGCCTGCATGTTGCGATGCATTCACAATTTCTGCAATAGGCGTTTTTTCTCAGTTTCTGGGCGGCAAGTATTTTCTCGCAGAAACTGCAATCCTTACTGAATGAGATCCTCAGTGCAGTAGCAGGGCCAATCCCTGGCAATCAGGGCCGGATTAACAATGGGGCGGATGGAGCTGCAGCTCCAGGCCCCCCACTGAAAATAGGCCCAACTGACTGCCGCAGTGAAGGGGCCCATAAACGCCGGCATTACAATGAGTCACATTGACTCATTGTATGCCGCCACTACCCGCACTGCACCCCCGCCACACAGCGTCCCAGTCTGCACATTCAAGTCCCGGCTCGTGGTCGGAGCATGAGGAGGAGCCACTTTACCTTTTCCTCTCATGCGCCTCCTCCCCCCAGCCTATTAGCGTAGTTATGCTGCTGCTGTGTTGAGTGACGTGAGGGGGAAGGAGCCGTCCTCCCCACTACTTTCAGCTCTTCCCCTCAGACTTAGCGGGGTATTTACAAACGTGTGAGTGGTAATAGGGTGCAGCGGGGATGGAGAGGGAGTATTGGCAGGCTGGCAGCTGCGGGGTGGCGGAGTGCTGGCGGCCGCCCATAGGTATGTGTGCATGCAGCGCCTGGGCAGCGCTGCTGCTTTCCTTTCTCGGCCGGCTACCTATAATCCATGTCTATCAGACATGGATCTGTCAGAGCGGGGTGATGGGCACCGGAGCAGGCCGCTCGCCTGCTGTTCATGGGTGGGATGAAGAGAGGGAGAGAGCGGCGGTTGGTGCCTCGATGCTGCGCTGCTATGGAGGTGGTGGGAAGCTGGCTGCTGCTCATGCTGGCTGCAGTGCATAAGAGGGTACTACAGTTTGTACGGGGGGGGGGGGGGGGGGCGTGGGTGCTGTGTTCTGTGTAGCATAGGTGGGGGAGGGCAGAGAATAGGGAATTGCCATTGTTTCTGATATGGGGAGGGGGGAGAGATGTCACATGCCACTGTGATGGGGGGGGGTAACAGATAATACTGTGCCCTCCCTTAAAATTATGGAGGTCATAGGGACCTCACCAGAGCCGCACCGAAGGCCTCCTCACCACACTGCAACCGTGCATACTGTCCTCCGCAACGCCGCCACTCAGGGCCTTCTCCGCTCTGCCGCTGCCTAGGGCCTTCTCTGCACCGCCGCTGCCCAGAGCCTACCCCGCATCACTGCCTTCTCACCGCCACCAACTACAGCCTCTGCACCGCTGCCGACCACAGCCCCCTCCCCACCTCCGCTGCTCACTAGGTAATGTTACCCTGCTTCCCTATGTCCCTCTGTCACGCTTTCTGTCACTGCAGTCACTCTCTCTGTCACTACTGTCACTTTCCCTGTCACTGCTGTCACTTTCCCTGTCACTGCTGTCACTCTTCCTGTCACTGCTGTCACTTTCTTTGTCGCTGCTGTCACTCTCTCTGTCCCTCTCCCTGTCGCTGCTGTCACTCTCTCTGTCCCTCTCCCTGTCACTGCTGTCACTCTCCTTGTCACTGCTGTCACTTTCTTTGTCGCTGCTGTCACTCTCTCTGTCCCTCTCCCTGTCGCTGCTGTCACTCTCTATGTCCCTCTCCCTGTCACTGCTGTGACTCTCTGTAACTGCTGTCACTCTCTCTGTCCCTCTGTCACTGCTGTCAATATCTCTGTCACTCTTCCTGTCACCGCTGTCACTTTCTGTCACTGCTGTCACTCTCTGTCCCTTTGTCACTCTCCCTCTCACTGCTGTCAATTTCTCTGTTACTGCTGTCACTCTCCCTGTCCCTCTCTCACGCTCTCTATCCCTCTGTCACTCTCCCTGTCCCTCTCTCTGTCACTGCTGCCACTCTCCCTGTCCCTCTGTTACTCTCTCTGTTCCTCTGTCACTGCTGTCACTCTCCCTGTCCCTCTGTTACTCTCTCTGTTCCTCTGTCACTGCTGTCACTCTCCCTGTCCCTCTCTCACGCTCTCTATCCCTCTGTCACTCTCCCTGTCCCTCTCTCTGTCACTGCTGCCACTCTCCCTGTCCCTCTGTTACTCTCTCTGTTCCTCTGTCACTGCTGTCACTCTCCCTGTCCCTCTCTCACGCTCTCTATCCCTCTGTCACTCTCCCTGTCCCTCTCTCTGTCACTGCTGCCACTCTCCCTGTCCCTCTGTTACTCTCTCTGTTCCTCTGTCACTGCTGTCACTCTCCCTGTCCCTCTCTCACGCTCTCTATCCCTCTGTCACTCTCCCTGTCCGTCTCTCTGTCACTGCTGCCACTCTCCCTGTCCCTCTGTTACTCTCTCTGTTCCTCTGTCACTGCTGTCACTCTCCCTGTCCCTCACTCACGCTCTCTATCCCTCTGTCACTCTCCCTGTCCCTCTCTCTGTCACTGCTGCCACTCTCCCTGTCCCTCTGTTACTCTCTCTGTTCCTCTGTCACTGCTGTCACTCTCCCTGTCCCTCTCTCACGCTCTCTATCCCTCTGTCACTCTCCATGTCCCTCTCTCTGTCACTGCTGCCACTCTCCCTGTCCCTCTGTTACTCTCTCTGTTCCTCTGTCACTGCTGTCACTCTCCCTGTCCCTCTGTTACTCTCTCTGTTCCTCTGTCACTGCTGTCACTCTCCCTGTCCCTCTCTCACGCTCTCTATCCCTCTGTCACTCTCCCTGTCCCTCTCTCTGTCACTGCTGCCACTCTCCCTGTCCCTCTGTTACTCTCTCTGTTCCTCTGTCACTGCTGTCACTCTCCCTGTGCCTGCCGTCACTCTCTGTGTCACTCTCCCTGTCCCTGAATTTTGGATTATACTGTGTGGCATAATGTGAATGTCGGCACATACCGTGTGGCATAATGTGAATTTTGGATCATACCGTGTGGCATATTGTGAATTTTGGATCATACTCTGGGTCATATTGTGAATTTTGGGTCATTCTGTGTGGCATAATGTGAATTTTGGCTAATATCGTGTGCTATAATGTGAATTTTGGCTCATACTGTGTGGCATAATGTGAATTTTGGATCATTCCGTGGGAATTTTGGCTCATATTGTGTGGCATAATGTGAATTCTGGCTCGTTCCATGTGACATAATGTGTAAGGGGCACCAGTACTAGATAGTATAAGAGGGCCTACTATTGTGGTGCGTAATGTTTGTGTAGTGGTCCCGTGCATCACAGAGAATCGCCAACTGTATGTGTGTGTGTGTGTGTGTCCGTTGCTCTGCTCCTCTTTTAAGTTGTTGAAGGTAGGCACTAGCTATGAGCTCCATGGAGATCGCCACACCCATGGCACAGGCCACACCCCCTATTTAGACCACCCCCACTGCAGTGCTTGTCATACCTCCTGCCAAGGCACGCAATAGGCCTTTCATAAATTTCAGCTCCAGGCCCATGTGGACCTTAATCTGGCACTGCTGGCAATGCAGCACACATCCCCTATAATGAAGCACTTCTCTCCTGAATTAAGTAATGTAATGGAGCATACATCTCCAGAAAATCAGCACACTTCCTTGTGCACACAGCCACTCATGTAACCATCAGTCTGAAGGAGAGTGGCAGCCATTTTCTTGTAGCTCATGTCTTCCTTATTCTCCCCTGTGTTAACTCAATGGTAGGCAGAGCGTGATAAAGGTCTAAGGGAGCACAACAGACTCTTCAGGGTATCAGCAATGTTATCTTAAGGCATTTCTCTGACAATTGGGAACAGTTAGCAAGTATCTACTATGTGGAAATACAGAGAGAGAGCGATGCTGATAAAGAAAAGAAAAATAGCCCTAAACCTGTCATCTTTTCTTTCACAAATTGTTGCCTATCTACAATTCCCAACATGTAGCCTACACACAATGGAGGTAGCCATTATGTGGCCTGAATGAATATCCATGACAACGGAACCCATCGATTCACTAAGTATCAGTGACATCACTAAGCAGAAATTACTGATAGGCTGTTCTAACGATGACGACCTTGTGGCACCCAGTTAACTTATTGGCTGCATTCCCATGACACAAAATGGCTGCCTCTTTCTGTAAGTACATATAAAGAACTCCATTCTGGAAAACATTATCTCTCCGTAAATCAATCTCTGCCCCTCTTGTAACTTCTCAACCCACTCTATAGTGTGAATAATTATGTGTGGGTGTCTATATTTAGCAAATTATAGTATAAAAATGTGACTGGGGAGCTGTACTTTTATAAACTGGTGTCAAATCATAACACAATATGGCACAAAGCAACATTCCAGCTAAGGCGTATTGACTCTGAAAGGAAACAAACACAGTGTCGCAACACATATGGAGCTGGAGCATTTCCCATCGGCATGCTGGGAGTCTCTGCCCTGGCTGCAAGATGGCTTGGCTCAAAGTATACAGACACTCCGCCAGCTTGTTATGCAATTACTGCTTTCAATAGTCACACTACAGCAAAATACTGAAATAAAAGTAATATTTTACAAACTCTATTCTTAGGCTGCAAAGAAAATTGCATAGTTACTTCTACGTCCTTATTTTACATTTTTTGGAAAGTAGGTTACGACAGAACAGTATAAAATACACATTGGACACATATAGGGCCCAGTCAGAGTCCGATGTACAGCCATTTTTATGCATATAAATCATTTCTGTACTGTTCAAGCATCTGTATATTAGGCTTGTGGCCCCTGCACCAGCAGTTGTGGAACAGGGGTGTACAAGTATACATTAAGGACAGTAAGACGTTTTCATGTAAATATGACCTAAAAAGACCTGGGGGCATTTCTGGATATGCTTACTTGGAGGCTTACGTTTGCATATACTGTATCTAATAACTATTATATAGTTTCCCAAACTCCGCCATTACAGTCCAGGTTTTAAGGATATCCATGCTTAAGCAGGGATACAGTTATGATCCTGCCTGTCTGGATCCCGGCAGACAGATTAGCAACGCCGGAATCCGACACTATTTGGAATGCCGACACCGGCATCCCGAATAGGTAGACAACCCAGCGTCGGAATCCTGGCAGCCTGGATGCCGAACGTCCTCATACCACGCCGCTGAGGAGGTAAGCCACGGGTGAAGGGAAGTTAGGTTTAGGCTTCATGGGGATGGGAGGGTTGGGGGGGGGGGGGGGGGGAAGTTAGGGTTAGGCACTCCCCTCTGAGGGTTAGGCTGCGGCCCGGGAGGGTTAGCTTTAGGCAGCGGGGATGGGAATTTAGGTTTAGGGACTGATGGGGGGAAGATTAGGGTTAGGCACTAAGGGGGAGGTTAAGGTAAGGCAGCGGGTGGGGAGGATTAGGGTTAGGGGGGTAGGGGAGAGGGCATAGCACCCCTTACCCCTGTCGGCTTCTTCATAATCGAGATCCCGACATCGGCATTTCGAACATCGGGACCACGCCTGCCGGCTTTCCGTACTGATCCCCTTAAGCACAGGTGACTTAATTAGTACCCCAGTCAGTTTGATTTAACCATCTGGACACAAGCAAGGATATCCTTAAAACCCGGACTGTAATGGCAGAGTTTGGGAAACTCTGTGCTAAGCCATCCGTCTAACACTTGCTCAGTAGAGCCCCTGCCCACAGGCCACAGCTCCTACTGCCACCAATGACCAAAACTAGCCCAAGATAAGATACAATACAGGCCAGCTGGGCTCACCATCCTACCTTCTCACCAGCCACAGTGGTACTGGTAGGTGATCCATAGTCGCTGGGCTCACCATCCTACCTTCTCACCAGCCACAGTGGTACTGATAGGTGATCCATAGTCGCTGGGCTCACCATCCTACCTTCTCACCAGCCACAGTGGTACTGATAGGTGATCCATAGTCGCTGGGCTCACCATCCTACCTTCTCACCAGCCACAGTGGTACTGGTAGGTGATCCATAGTCGCTGGGCTCACCATCCTACCTTCTCACCAGCCACAGTGGTACTGATAGGTGATCCATAGTCGCTGGGCTCACCATCCTACCTTCTCACCAGCCACAGTGGTACTGGTAGGTGATCCATAGTCGCTGGGCTCACCATCCTACCTTCTCACCAGCCACAGTGGTACTGGTAGGTGATCCATAGTCGCTGGGCTCACCATCCTACCTTCTCACCAGCCACAGTGGTACTGGTAGGTGATCCAGAGTCGCTGAGTTCACCATCACAGCGCTCAGCAAGAAACAAGTGCAGATGTCCATGTCGAGGACGCATGAGTGACTTGTGCTCTGTATGTGCCTGGCACTGTCAGAGTTTAATAAAAAACCACAGAAGCATGGGGTAAAGAGAGACAGGGAGACCGCAGTGAGGATGAGAGAAAGGGAAAGAGATGCGGGGATTGGGGATAGACAGAGATTAGGACGAGAGAGAGACAGGGAAAGAAGGGGAGCAAGAAAGAGAAAGACAGACAGAGGGGGAAAGAGAGAGAGAATGGATATGAGAAGGTTAGAGAGCGAAAAATGGGTGCGTGGGGGAGGGCTAGAGATAGCTGGGGGTAAAAACGGGCAACACCATTCACAACAGATAGCGATTCTGTGAATGGCGGTCCATAGCATTAGTTTATTATATGTTCAGTATGTATTGGGATGAATGTGGAACCAGCAGCACTATCGAGCCACTTCTGATGCCAGCTTGCATACACATACAGGGCCAGGAAATCTGTGAGACGCTTTAAGGTATGAGTTTCCCATATTCGCTACAGGAGAGTGCCATTTGCAGGAAACCATTGGCACTTTGCTATGGGGCTCAGTGATATCCAGTTAGGCCTTTGGTGATAATGTATGGTCATATCACATTCAGCTTCCCGGACCGCCTTCCAACAAACATTCCACAGGTCTGCCTCCAGCATTCCGAGCCTTGAGACTGTGATTGTCAGTTCAGGCTTATGCTCTGCTTGTACAACATAAACGTGGGCCCAGGGCAAGTTGGAACAAACTCCATGTGGCAGAAGAAAAACAGAGGATGAATGAATTATTCCTTGTGTAAACAGGAAGCAGGATGGCACTGGGAGCTGTTCCCCTATTCTACGGGGAATGAAATTATGATACCCAGTATCTGGCCCCTGATCCCTGCTAACTGCAAACGCAACCGCTGTCCTCGCAGGGGTTAATAGATTGGCCGGTTGCTAGGCCACCCCAGCTGGCCGGACGATTTGCTGGAAGGGCACTAGGACCCAGTGTGAAGGAGACTGGGGACGCAGGGGATTGGAGGGCACTGAGCGGGAAGGGAGGAGACGGGCCTGGCGCCAAGGAGTGCTCTGGCGGGCAAGAGATGGCAGAGCAGCGACCCACGCAACTGAACCCGGGAGGAGGGAGAGCCGCCAGCCGCGACGAGAAGCGAGACACTACAGCAGTGCGTGGCGGAAGTGAGACCAGCTCCGTCGCCGGGTGAAGAGAGGAGAGCGGAGCTGCTGCTGGGGCATCTGACCTGTGCCGCCGAGAAGAGGAGAGACACGGAGGGCAGCAGGAGCAAGAAGGGGAGAGCCGCTAGTTCCTGCCGAGAGCCGTCACCCGACCGCGGCCGCCAGCCTCCCTGCCGCTGGAGAGAGCCGCCTGACGTCACACGGCCGCCGGGAGCAGGGGAGGTCACGGAGCCACCGGGTAAAAGGAGGAGAGAGACGCCGGGCAGCGCTACTGCCGGCCGGGACAGCGCGAGGGCGGCGTGCAGTACACTGCTGAAAGGAGACCACGCTGCAGTCACCAGGGAGCCACAAACAGCCTCAAAGAGACGGAGCCACAAAAGAACTCCAGAGGCAACCAGGTATCCTCTTCCCTGATGTTATGCCCCTTAATACTGGGATTCCCCCTCAGATATAGCCGCACCCCCCACCTTGAACTACCACAGGACCAGGCTAAACAGGGCTTCAAGCCTCCTGGCCAGTTTAATGCTGCCCACCTGATGGAGGGACATTTCTAAAGTTCCCCCCCTGCCACTACAAGCAGCTACCCAGGAGTAGGGGACGCAGCAACCAGCACTTACACTAAACGATTGGCCCTTCTATCAGTAAGGAACAGCGCACCTAGCCCGCATTCCCTTGTGTGTTCACCGACACCGTGACCTGCCTCTGGAGCCCCAGACAGAGGCCGTGCCTTGTTAAAGTAATCCTAATATCTTTTTGCAATTACTATGTGTCTTGCATAGACCGTTATACTCGAACTTCTCCGGATTGTGTTTAGGGCCAGAGACTGCCTTTGCTGGTTCCACAGCGCCAACTAGCGATGGATTAATGTACTGTTTGAATATTCCTGAACAAGGTTTTATAAATGATATTTCGGTATTGATGTTCTGAAAAATACCTATGTTGCCGTTATGATCTGTTTACCATGCAAATGTTATGTAAAACAAAGGTAATGTGCCTGATGGAAACGTGTTAGGTCTAGTCCGCAAATCCAGTTTCCTTAAACAGGGATTAATCCCTTTTATAATAAACCTTTGAGACCGTATCCTATCGTAGTGATCTTTACACACTTTGGGGGTGTTGTTCGTACTGGGGTATCTCCGTCCTTCTGCTCAATTTCTCGACAGGTGTTTCTACGCAGATTCTGGCTGGAGCCGCCGCAAGCGAGAACTAGTCGACCGGACGGACCGCAACTGGGTAGACATGGGAATCCAGGTACGCTGACACATTACAAAATGAAAGAACATGGTCTTCTCTATGCCTTCTACATGCTGTCTTCAATAGAATTAGAGTTCTATATTGTTTCCTTTGGTATATATATATATATATATATATATTTATTTGTGGGTATCAACCTCTATAAACCATATTTACAGTATAGTATACTAACTAGATACAGTGAGCCATTTGCTGCGTGGATGGGAAAGTACTGTATGAAAAAGTTGAGAAAAATTCTAAATAGAAATCTAAAAACTTGTGTCGACCGTATGTGTGTCGACCACTGGCATGTCGACCATTTGAACCTGGTGACCTTTTGTACCTGTTGACCACAAGCACTGTCGATCATTTACAGGTCGAACTAATGACCATGTCAACCTTTTGACCATGTCGACCATTTGGTGTCGACCTACTGACTGCCTAACTAGACCCTGTAGATCTATAGAGCGCATTCCCTTTTGATGCATAGACGTTCTGTATATACAACAGCTGCAGGGTGTGCAGTGCACACAGACCCCCAACTTCTCTTAATCCGTCCCTGATGATATGGTGGCAGCCAGTGTAGCCTATAGGCTACATTTTTGTTGGAGAGGGACCCTTTAAGTTCAGATCCATCTCCAGTAGCTTCTGCATGCACATGGTGGTCACAGATGCACAGATTGCTGGTGTGCCAGTGATACTGAGAAAACTATCGCTTAGGAGCGAGGATTTTGGAGCTCTTATCTGACATATAGGGGAGAAACTGTGTTCTGTATCACTGTGATATGCAGAGACAGAGAATTCACACAATATCACACCAATGGTAAATAGTCACCTTATTAATGCCTCTTAGTGAATATATCCGTTGCAAAATTGTAAAAATTGTTGAAAACGTGGGATGGTAGTGTATGTGAGGCATGCCTGGAGTACACAAGGCGCATATACGATTGTTGCCAGTGGCGCCCCAGCTTAAGGATGGGCGCTACTTTGCATGCGGCCGCAATTGTGGTTTTTAATTAAAAGCATATTGCACCAGCCATTTGGGGTATAATTGCGGCTAAGGGGTATATTCAATAAGAGTCGGGTCCATTCCGACATGCAGTTGTCGGAATGGACCCGACAACCCCTATTCAAAGGAGCGTCCAAATCCGACTGTCGGGCGGGGCAGCTGTCAGCGGCGCCGGGGCATGAGAGCTGTCAGCTGCGCCGGCCGCCTGGAGGAAGAGATGACTTCGGCGCCGGGAGCAGGTGACGTCTGTGGCGCCGGGGGGGGGGGGGGGGGGTGTCGGCGTGGGAGAGCAGTGGAGGAGACGGGGGAGCAGCGGCTGCGGCTCACGGCAGCGTCCACCCGGCTCCAGCAAGCGGGACGTCGCTTGCTGCAGCTGGGTGGACACTGCCGCTGGGTCCCTGCTCTCCCCGCTGCTCTCCCGTCTCCTGCTCTAAACTCACTCATCTCAATCTGACTTTTTTTAAAGTCGGATTGAAATTGTCGGAAACGGGGCTAAAACCTGTGGGGTTTGGCCCCGCTTCCGACAATGCACGCTGATCGGCGGCATTCCGACAGCATTCTGACAAGTTGGGTTTCCCGACTTGTCGGAATAAATGGGGCCATAATGAATAGGTCGGAACCCCTTCCGACCTAAAACTGTCGGAAGCTGCTGTCTTTCCGACAAGACGGCAGCTTCCGACAGTTATTGAATATACCCCTAAGTCTGCTTTGGCACCTATACGAGTAGTTGAACTAAAAAAATGATATTGCCAGAAGTTTGCTAACCTATGAAACACCCTGTTATGATCTTACACTTGGGGGAGATTTATCAAACCTTGGAGAGAGATAAGTGAGAGATAATGCTCCTAACTGTCGATTTTCAAACACAGCCTGTGTTGATTGGATGGTAATTATCTTTCTCCACTTTATCTCTCTCAAATCTTTGATAAATCTCCCCCTTGATTGGTAAATCTCTTTATCGAAGGTTGGAGAATTCTTGCCTCCATCCTTGTTGCAGCTTGTGTCCCGGTCTCAGCCTGTAACCTTCTGTCTGTGTCTCATGTATACTGGTTTCTCTGTTCCACTGTTTATCGAATTCTGTTATTTGCCCTGGTGTAATTCTGAAGGCCAAGACGTCTAGAAACCTCCGGCCACGCTGTGATCGGGAACTCTGACCTCCAGTACTGGTCTGTTTGACAGATCCCTTATTACCCCACACATCTTATCCCTGCCCCTGTGCTTGTAATGTCTGCATAAACACTCTCAACCAATTTATGTTGGGGGCTGCTCTGGCATTCTATTCCTGATCATTATAATACTCATAGGCGTGCGCAGACACTGACAGGCGGGTGCCGCTCCGGACTGCCCCCCCGCCCGCCCTCCACGGCATTATAGTGTCCTCTCGCCTCCCCTGTCCTGGATATAGACTGCTTACCTGGGCCGCCCAGGTGAGCAGTCTATGACCCGCCCAGGTGAGCAGTCTATGGGGGTAATTCCAAGTTGATCGCAGCAGGAATTCTGTTAGCAATTGGGCAAAACCAACTGCAGGGGAGGCAGATATAACATGTGCAGAGAGAGTTAGATTTGGGTGGGGTGTGTTCAATCTACAATCTAAATTGCCGTGTAAAAATAAAGCAGCCAGTATTTTCCCTGCACAGAAACAAAATAACCCACCCAAATCTACTCTCTCTGCACATGTTATATCTGTCTCCCCTGCAGTGCACATGGTTTTGCCCAACTGCTAAAAAATTTCCTGCTGCGATCAACTTGGAATTACCCCTATATCCAGGACAGGGGAGGTGAGAGAACACTATAATGCCGTGGAGGGGGGGAAGTCCGGAGCGGCACCCGCCTGTCAGTGTCTGCGCACGCCTATGATAGTACTACTTGGACAGGGCTTGAGCAATTATGGGCCTATTAATCAGCCTGCTACAGTACAATAAGGAAGATTTTTCTTATTGTCAGTTACCATGGTGACAAAAACACACTGAAGCATTTTGTCCCAAAAATCTCACCAGGGCAGCGAAGCAAAAAGTGTACCAAAACTGCCCTAGACTACATTAGTGCCAGCCATCTTTACGCTCCGGCCGGCCAGTATCTATTGATAGATATGCACGTGTGGGCCGGCTTTCCACCTTGCACAGTGGAAATATTGGGGCAGATGTATTAAGCTGGAGAAGGGATAAAGAAGTGATAAACCAATGATAAGTGCAAGGTGATAACGCACCAGCCAATCACTACAGATTTGAAAAATGACAGTGAGGAGTTGACTGACTGGTGCGTTATCACCTTGCGCTTATCACGTCTCCAGGCTTAATACATCTCCCCCATAGGCTGAAACTAAGGGGCCCATTTATCAAACCTTGGAGAGTGATAAATAGCAGTGATAAATGACCAACCAATCAGCTCCTAACTGCCATGTTACAGGCTGTGTTTGAAAAATGACAGTTAAGAGCTGATCGGTTGGTACTTTATCACCGTGCTATTTATCACTCTCCAAAGCTTCATAAGTCTGGGCATATATAAGAATAGGAAAAAGGGTAAAAACCATTAAAGATTGAAAAAGATGCTTTATTCACAGAATAATGAATTTAATCTATTATCACCATCCACAAATGGGAGGCAAGGGTTAACTTTAGCAAAAGGGCGTTTCACCCTTTAATAGGTTGACCCAGTAATGTCAATTCCCCATTTATAGGGTGAAAAATAGGATTTTAATGACCTACCGGTAAATCCTTTTCTCGTAGTCCGTAGAGGATAATGGGGTCCACATTAGTACCATGGGGTATAGACGGGTCCACTAGGAGCCTTGGGCACTTTAAGAAATCAATAGTGTGCACTGGCTCCTCCCTTTATGCCCCTCCTACCAGATTCAGTCTAGAACTATGCCCGAGGAGACGGACATACCTTGAGAGAAGGATAGTTAAGGATAGTGGTGAGACTCCGAACCAGCACACACAAGAGGAAAGCCATGCTAACCAAACATGAAACAGGAACAGCAACAGCTGAACCAACATTACTTAACCAAGTAACAGTGCAGAAACTAAGCACCGGGTGGGCGTCCAGTATCCACTACGGACTACGAGAAAAGGATTTACCGGTAGGTAATTAAAATCCTATTTTCTCTTACGTCCTAGAGGATACTGGGGTCCACATTAGTACCATGGGGAAGTACCAAAGCTCCCAAACCAGGTGGGAGAGTGCTGAGGGTCCTGCAGAACTGACTGACCAAACTGAAGGTCCTCAGAGGCCAAAGTATCGAACTTGTAGAACTTAGCAAACATGTTCAAACCAGACCAAGTAGCTGCTCGGCAGAGCTATAAGGCCGAGACACCCTGAGCAGCTGCCCAGGAAGAACCCACTGACCTAGTAGGGTGGGCATGTACAGATCTAGGAACAGGCAAATCTGCCGTAGAGTAAGCATGCTGAATAGTAAGCTTGATCCAGCGAGCAATAGACTGCTTGGAAGCAGGACACCCAATTTTATTCGGATCATAGAGTACAAACAGCGAGTCCGATTTTCTGTGACAAGCTGTCCGTTTGACATAGATTTTCAAAGCCCGCACAACATCCAAGGACTTTAAAGCAGAAGAGGTGTCAGTAAGCACCGGAACAACAATAGGCTGGTTGATATGAAATGCAGACACCACCTTTGGAAGAAATTGCTGACGAGTTCGGCTCTATCTTCATGAAAAATCAAATAGGGGCTCTTGTGAGACAACGCCCCCAATTCCAACACACGTCTTGCCGAAGCCAAGGCCAGCAATGTAACGGACTTCCACGTAAGAAACTTTACATCAACCTTCTGTAAGGGCTCAAACCATTTAGATTGTAGAAACTGCAACACCACGTTGAGATCCCAAGGTGCCGTGGGAGGCACAAAGGGCGGCTGAATGTGCAGAACCCCTTTCAAGAACGTCTGAACCTCAGGGAGGGATGCCAACTGTCTTTGGAACAAAATGGACAAGGCCAAGATCTGGACCTTTAAGGAACCCAGTCGTAGGCCCACATCCACTCCTGACTGCAGAAAAATCAGAAAACGACCCAGCTGAAAGTACACCGTAGGGATTTTCCTGTTTTCACACCAAGACACATACGTCCTCCAAATCCGGGGGTAATGTTTACACGTTACCCCTTTTCTGGCTTGGATCAGGGTAGGAATTACCCTGTCCGGAATGCCTTTCCGGGCTAAAATTTGATGCTCAACCGCCATGCCGACAAACGTAGCCGCGGTAAGTCTTGATAGACGAATGGCCCCTGTTGCAGAAGATCCTCTTGAAAAGGTAGAGGCCACGGATCCTCCAGCAGCATGGCCAGGAGATCTGCGTACCAAGCCCTTCTTGGCCAATCCGGAGCAATGATAATTGCTTGAACCTTTTCTCTTTTTATTCTTTTGAGAATTCTTGGGATCAGTGGAAGTGGTGGAAACACATACACCATCTGGTAAACCCATGGAGTCACCAGAGCGTCCACCGCCACTGCCTGTGGGTCTCTCGACCTGGAACAATACCGCCTGAGTTTCTTGTTGAGACGAGAGGCCATCATGTCGATTTGTGGAATTCCCCACCGACGTGTCACGCACCCGAACACCTCCGGATGAAGGCCCCACTCTCCTGGGTGGAGGTCGTGTTTGCTGAGGATGTCTGCTTCTCAGTTGTCTACTCCCGGAATGAAGACAGCCGACAATGCCACAGCGTGTCTTTCTGCCCAGAGGAGAATCCGTGTTACCTCTGACATTGCTGCTCTGCTCTTCGTTCCGCCCCGTCGGTTTATGTACGTTACTGCCGTCACATTGTCCGACTGAACCTGGATTGCCTGATCTTGAAGAAGATGGGCTGCCTGCAGAAGGGTGTTGTATATGGCCCTTAGTTCCAGAATGTTGATTGGAAGAATGGTTTCCTGATTTGACCATTTTCTTTGGAAGTGTGCACCCTGGGTGACTGCTCCCCAACCTCTGAGGCTTGCTTCTGTGGTTAGCAGAATCCAATTTTGAATCCCGAACCTTCGGCCCTCGGTCAGGTGAGAAGCCTGGAGCCACCACAGAAGAGAAATCCTATCTTTTGGCAACAGACGAATCCTCTGGTGCATGTGTAAATGCGATCTGGACCATTGGTCCAACAGGTCCAGCTGGAAGGGTCTTGTGTGAAACCTTCCGTACTGCAGTGCCTCGTAAGCGGCTACCATCTTTCCCAGAAGGTGAATGCAGAGATGCACTGATATTCAGGTTTGTTTTAGAACATCCCGCACCATTGACTGGATCACCACTGCCTTTTCCAATGGAAGGAACACCTTCTGTACCTCCGTATCCAGTATCATACCCTGGAACAGAAGCCTCCGAGTTGGTTCCAGGTGAGATTTGGTAGGTTCAGAATCCAATGGAAAAATTGCAGTGTAGGTCCTTTATCAGGTGCGCACTAGTTTAGCAGCTCAGTAACGTGTAGTGGTAACTCAGAGGTGACTCCCTGAAACAACTTCCACCCTAATATATAGGATACACGCAAAAACAAAAAATGGTACCAATACATACAACCAAGCGCGTCACAGTAGGGAAATTTTGTAGTCGGGAGCCCACTGTACTTAGTTATTCATTCCCATGAATTTTGAACAAGTATCCAAAGGAAAGAAATGGAAAGTGCACATAGTGAAGCACAATTAAATAAAGTGCATATTATTTAGCACACTAAAAAAGATTTATTCACAATAAAATTACATCAGATTAAAAAAGATAAAGAAGGTAGCAGCTTCTGGATATAACACAAAGTGCTATATCCATTTCATTAATCTTGGGAGAGCTTGGATTGTATACCGGACGAAAGGTGGAGGAAGCGCTGCGGTTGCCGTGGAGATATTCCAACTTACACGCTCTTTTTGCACCTATTTCCGGTAATTATCCATATTCGACTCCCTGGGTGGACAGATTACTTGTGGCTAAACACATTGGGGTAAATTTACTAAGATTCGTATTTTCCCGTTTCAGGTCAAAGTTCAATCACGAATGACATCGAAAGTGTAAAACTGCAACTTTTTGAATTGATTACGACTAATTTACTAAGCTGTCGTATTCGGGTTTTTCTTTTGTTCCGATGTCGATGTCATTCGTGGTTTTTTTTCTATTTTTACGGCAGTGATTAGCAAAACACTGCCGACTTTTTTACAATGAATCTCGGCCGGATCTGTGTGATCCGTGCTGGGGTTCATTTTTTTTGTTTTTTTTAAATTAAACACTGTCAAATATTTAAAAAAAAATTGCGTGGGGTCCCCTCTCCTAAGCATAACCAGCCTCGGGCTCTTTGAGCCGATCCTGGTTGCAGAGATATGGGGAAAAAAATGACAGGGGTTCCCTCATATTTAAGCAACCAGCATCGGGCTCTGCGCCTGGTCCTGGTTCCAAAAATACGGGGGACAAAAAGAGTAGGGGTCCCCCGTATTTTTAAAACCAGCACCGGGCTCCACTAGCTGGACAGATAATGCCACAGCCGGGGGTCACTTTTATATAGTGCCCTGCGGCCGTGGCATCAAAAATCCAACTAGTCACCCCTGGCCGGGGTACCCTGGGGGAGTGGGGACCCCTTCAATCAAGGGGTCCCCCCCCCCAGCCACCCAAGGGCCAGGGGTGAAGCCCGAGGCTGCCCCCCCCATCCAATGGGCTGTGGATGGGGGGGCTGATAGCCTTTGTTGTAAAAGAAAAGATATTGTTTTTAGTAGCAGTACTACAAGTCCCAGCAAGCCTCCCCCGCATGCTGGTACTTGGAGAACCACAATTACCAGCATGCGGCGGAAAAACGGACCCGCTGGTACCTGTAGTACTACTACTAAAAAAATACCCAAAAAAACACAAGACACACACACCGTGAAAGTATAATTTTATTACATACATACACACATACATACATACTTACCTTATGTTCCCACGCAGGTTGGTCCTCTTCTCCAGTAGAATCCAAGGGGTACCTGTTGAAGAAATTATACTCACGAGATCCAGGGGTCCAGGGTCCTCGGGGAATCCACGTGTAATCCACGTACTTGAAAAAAATAACAAAACGGACACCCGAGCCACGCACTAAAAGGGGACCCATGTTTGCACATGGATCCCTTTTCCCGACTGCCAGAAACCCACTCTGACTGATGTCTAAGTGGGTTTCTTCAGCCAATCAGGGAGTGCCACGTTGTAGCACTCTCCTGATCGGCTGTGTGCTCCTGTACTGAGTGACAGGCGGCACACGGCAGTGTTACAATGTAGCGCCTATGCGCTCCATTGTAACCAATGCTGGGAACTTTCTGCCCTGCGGTTGACCTAAAGTGACGTCACCGCTGAGCAGAAAGTTCCCAGTATATATTGCAGGGGTAAAATCATCTCACCTCTTGGTAAGGAACCTAACCCCTCAATTAAGTTACCTGACCATTTTGCAATGGCCCTAGTGATCCAAGCACAAGCAATAGTGGGTCTCTGGACCACCCCCGCAGCTGTGTACAGAGATTTGAGAGTGGTCTCAACTTGCGGTCTGCCGCATCTTTTAAGGAGGCTGCCCCCGGGACCGGTAAAACTATCTTACGTGATAATCTAGATACCGATGCGTCAACAATCGGTGGGTTTTCCCATTTTTTTCTATCGTACTGAGGAAAAGGGAAAGATGTGAGTAACCTTGTAGGGATCTGAAACTTCTTGTCAGGATTAGACCAAGTTTCTTCAAATAAGGAATTTAATTCCTCAGATGCAGGGAAAGTAGCAGAGGATTTCTTTTTTACATTAAAATAATATTCTTCATCGTCCTCTGTCAGGAATGTGCAGGACATCTCTAATAGCTTCTATCAGGGCCTGTATTCCCTGTGACAAAGCTGCATCCCCCCCTCCTCAGTCCACCTCACTCTCCTCAACGTCAGATACATCATCATCAGTATCAGTCTGCATGATTTAGGCCAGTGTATGCTTTTGTGGACAAATGGCAGGGATCTGAGACGCTGGAATGGCCACTGAAGCTCTATTCATCAGGTCATCCGCAGATTGTCTTAAGTATTGTGTCTCCTTCTCATTTTGGGATAATTTATGTGAAATATTTGAGATCGTCCTTTTTAATGAATCCAACCATACTGGTTGGACCCACTAGCCTGAGAATATGTACTATCCTGAGTACACTGTAGGGATCCCCCTGAGTGAGAAAAACACTCTGCTGTGCATGAAACACACTCCTTTGACATAGTAAAATGTAAAAGAACACACACACACATACAGGATGAATAGGTTAAAAACACAGTTAACCCACCCAGAGCCCCCTAGGGAGACACAGAGTATGATGGAGCCAGCCACACAGCGTCCCTAGAGCTAATTATAAGGTTAGCTGGGTCGCAAACTAAGCCCTCTTAATAAAGGCTCAGTATTCTAATACTGCTCCCCCTCTTTGCTATGACCCCCTGGTACCGCTGAGGCAAGCTGGAGTCCTTGTGGAGGGGCTGCGCTTCCCTGCCAGTCTGTCTGTGTAGAGCTGCAGAGGGAAAATGGCGCTGGTGAGCTGCTGGGTCCGTTCATAGTGAAGCTCCGCCCCCGTAATGGCACGTGGTCTTCCCGGTTTTTTATACTGGCTGAGGTATTTATGGTGCTTAACAGTGGGTTAAAACCCCTGTAAGCTAGTTTGCCAGTGTGGGTAATGTAAGTAGTGGCTCAGCGTGCCACTCACAGTGGAACACACGCACACAGCATGTCATCGTGAGTCCTGGAGCTCAGCCTGCCTGTTAGCGCTGTGCTCCACACCCTTATGCTGCCATTTCAGCCGCTAACCGGGACACCGGCCACCTACTCACCACTCTCCTTACTTCTGGCTCTGTAAGGGCTGGTGGCGTGCTGCGGGACCGTACGCTCGTCGTGGTGGGGCTTGCGAAGAGGACCCTCAGGAGCTCAGTGTCCTGTCAGCGGGGAACGGGACCAATAACCCTGGAGGAGGGTGGGCCGCCCCCCCCCCCCCCCCTTCCCCCAAGTCCCACGAAGCAGACAGGCTGTTGCCAAACCCTGACGGCCTCTGCGCTGTGGGAGCAGGCATGGGTTGAGACCCCGACTGTTCCAAGGCTACAGCTTTATCCAATCTGTTATGTAAGGAGCTTACATTATCATTTAACACCTTCCACATATCCATCCAATCAGGTGTCGGCCCCGTCGGGGGCGACACCACATCTATTTGCACTTGTTCTGCCTCCACGTATCCTTCCTCATCAAACATGTCGACACAGGCGTACCGACACACCGCACACATACAGGGAACGCTCTGACTGAGGACAGGACCCCACAAAGGCTTTTGGGGAGACAGACAGAGTATGCCAGCACACACCCCAGCGCTATATAACCCAGGGATTACACTGTACCTTAGTGTTTACCCAGTAGCTGCTGTTTTTATATATATATATATATATATATATATCTGCGCCTAAATTTATGTGCCCCCCCTCTCTTTTTTACCCTCTATTGCACCTGTATACTGCAGGGGAGAGCTTGGGGAGCGTCCTTCCAGCGGAGCTGTGAAGAGAAAATGGCGCTGGTGTGCTGAGGAAGAAGGCCCCGCCCCCTCAGCGGCGGGCTTCTGTCCCGCTTCTCATGTGTAAAAATGGCGGGGGCTCGCACATATATACAGTGCCTGACTGTATATATGTATACTTTTGCCATCAGGTATCTTAATTGCTGCCCAGGGCGCCCCCCCCTGCGCCCTGCACCCTACAGTGACCGGAGTGTGTGGGTGTGCTGCGGGAGCAATGGCGCACAGCTGCAGTGCTGTGCGCTACCTTAAGTGAAGACAGGAGTCTTCTGCCGCCGATTTCGATGTCTTCTTGCTTCTGCTGCTTCTGTACTTCTGGCTCTGCGAGGGGGACGGCGGCGCGGCTCCGGGAACGGACGATCAAGGTTAGGTACCTGTGTTCGATCCCTCTGGAGCTAATGGTGTCCAGTAGCCTAAGAAGCGCAACTTAGCTGCAGTGAGTAGGTTTGCTTCTCTCCCTTCAGTCCCACGTAGCAGAGAGTCTGTTGCCAGCAGAAGCTCTCTGAAAATAAAAAACCTGACAAAATACTTTCTTTTCTAGCAAGCTCAGGAGAGCCCACTAGGAGCACCCAGCTCTGGCCGGGCACAGATTCTAACTGGGGTCTGGAGGAGGGGCATAGAGGGAGGAGCCAGTGCACACCAGATAGTACTGAATCTTTCTTTAGAGTGCCCAGTCTCCTGCGGAGCCCGTCTATTCCCCATGGTCCTTACGGAGTCCCCAGCATCCACTAGGACGTTAGAGAAAATAAATGTAGAAAACTCTTCAGGAGCTTCCCTAAGCGTGACCGGCTCCTCCAGGCACATTTTCTAAACTGAGTCTGGTAGGAGGGGCATAGAGGTAGCAGCCAGTGCACACTATTGATTTCTTAAAGTGCCCAAGGCTCCTAGTGGACCTGTCTATACCCCATGGTACTAATTGGACCCCAGTATCCTCTAGGACGTAAGAGAAATGTATACGTTTACACGTTTAATATATGTCAATAATAAGAATTTACTTACCGATAATTCTATTTCTCGGAGTCCGTAGTGGATGCTGGGGTTCCTGAAAGGACCATGGGGAATAGCGGCTCCGCAGGAGACAGGGCACAAAAAAGTAAAGCTTTTACCAGATCAGGTGGTGTGCACTGGCTCCTCCCCCTATGACCCTCCTCCAGACTCCAGTTAGGTACTGTGCCCGGACGAGCGTACACAATAAGGGAGGCAATTTGAATCCCGGGTAAGACTCATACCAGCCACACCAATCACACCGTACAACTTGTGATCTAAACCCAGTTAACAGTATGATAACAGAAAGAGCCTCTTAAAGATGGCTCCTTAACAATATAACCCGAATTTGTTAACAATAACTATGTACAGTATTGCAGATAATCCGCACTTGGGATGGGCGCCCAGCATCCACTACGGACTCCGAGAAATAGAATTATCGGTAAGTAAATTCTTATTTTCTCTATCGTCCTAAGTGGATGCTGGGGTTCCTGAAAGGACCATGGGGATTATACCAAAGCTCCCAAACGGGCGGGAGAGTGCGGATGACTCTGCAGCACCGAATGAGAGAATTCCAAGTCCTCTTTTGCCAGGGTATCAAATTTGTAGAATTTTACAAACGTGTTTTCCCCCGACCACGTAGCTGCTCGACAGAATTGTAATGCCGAGACCCCTCGGGCAGCCGCCCAAGATGAGCCCACCTTCCTTGTGGAATGGGCCTTAACAGATTTAGGCTGTGGCAGGCCTGCCACAGAATGAGCAAGTTGAATTGTGTTACAAATCCAACGAGCAATCGTCTGCTTAGAAGCAGGGGCACCCAACTTGTTGGGTGCATATAGTATCAACAGCGAGTCAGATTTTCTGACTTCAGCCGTCCTTGAAATGTATATTTTTAAGGCTCTGACAACGTCCAACAACTTGGAGTCCTCCAAGTCGCCAGTGGCCGCAGGCACCACAATAGGTTGGTTCAGGTGAAACGCTGATACCACCTTAGGGAGAAAATGCGGACGAGTCCTCAGTTCTGCCCTATCCGAATGGAAGATTAGATAAGGGCTTTTATAAGATAAAGCCGCCAATTCAGATACTCTCCTGGCGGAAGCCAGGGCCAGTAACATAGTCACTTTCCATGTGAGATATTTAAAATCCACCTTTTTCAATGGTTCAAACCAATGGGATTTGAGGAAATCTAAAACTACATTTAGATCCCACGGTGCCACCGGAGGCACCACAGGAGGCTGTATATGCAGTACTCCTTTAACAAAAGTCTGTACCTCAGGAACTGAGGCCAATTCTTTTTGGAAGAATATTGACAGGGCCGAAATTTGAACCTTAATAGATCTCAATTTGAGACCCATAGACAATCCTGATTGTAGGAAATGTAGGAAACGACCCAGTTGAAATTCCTCCGTCGGAACACTCCGATCCTCGCACCACGCGACATATTTTCGCCAAATGCGGTGATAATGTTTCGCGGTGACTTCCTTCCTTGCCTTAATCAAGGTAGGAATGACTTCTTCTGGAATGCCTTTCCCTTTTAGGATCTGGCGTTCAACCGCCATGCCGTCAAACGCAGCCGCGGTAAGTCTTGAAAGAGACAGGGACCCTGTTGTAGCAGGTCCCTTCTCAGAAGTAGAGGGCACGGGTCGTCCGTGACCAACTCTTGAAGTTCCGGGTACCAAGTCCTTCTTGGCCAATCCGGAGCCACTAGTATTGTTCTTACTCCTCCTCACCGTATAATCTTCAATACCTTTGGTATGAGAGGCAGAGGAGGAAACACATATACTGATTTGTACACCCAAGGTGTTACCAGTGCGTCCACAGCTATTGCCTGTGGATCTCTTGACCTGGCGCAATACTTGTCCAGTTTCTTGTTGAGGCGAGACGCCATCATGTCTACCATTGGTCTTTCCCAACAGTTTATTAGCATGTGGAAGACTTCTGGATGAAGACCCCCCTCTCCCGGGTGAATATCGTGTCTGCTGAGGAAGTCTGCTTCCCAGTTGTCCACGCCCGGGAAGAACACTGCTGACAGTGCTATTACGTGATTCTCCGCCCAGCGAAGAATCTTGGCAGCTTCTGCCATTGCACTCCTGCTTCTTGTGCCGCCCTGTCTGTTTACATGGGCGACCGCCGTGATGTTGTCCGACTGAATCAACACCGGTTTTCCTTGCAGGAGTGGTTCCGCCTGGCTTAGAGCATTTTGGATTGCTCTTAGTACCAGAATGTTTATGTGAAGAGACTTTTCCAGGTTCGTCCATACCCCCTGGAAGTTTCTTCCTTGTGTGACTGCTCCCCAACCTCTCAGGCTGGCGTCCGTGGTCACCAGGATCAAATCCTGTATGCCGAATCTGCGGCCCTCCAATAGATGAGCCTTTTGCAACCACCACAGAAGATATACCCTTGTCCTTGGCGACAGGGTTATTCGCAGGTGCATCTGAGGATGCGACCCTGACCATTTGTCCAACAGATCCCTTTGGAAAATTCTTGCATGGAATCTGCCGAATGGAATTGCTTCGTAAAAAGCCACCATTTTTCCCAGGACTCTTGTGCATTGATGTACAGACACCTTTCCTGGTTTTAGGAGGTTCCTGACAGGTCGGATAACTCCTTGGCTTTTTCCTCGGGAAGAAAAACCTTTTTCTGAACCGTGTCCAGAATCATCCCTAGGAACAGCAGACGTATCGTCGGAAAACAGCTGCGATTCTTGGAATATTTAGAATCCAGTCGTGCCGTCGAAGAACTACTTTAGATAGTGCTCTTCCGACCTCCAACTGTTCTCTGGAACTTGCCCTTTTTAGGTCGTGCAAGTAAGGGATAATTTAGATGCCTTTTTTCTTTGAAGAAACATCTTTTCGGCCATTACCTTGGTAAAAAGGCCCGGGGTGCCGTGGATAATTCAAACGGCATCGTCTGAAACTGATATTGACAGTTCTGTACCACGAACCAGAGGTACCCTTGATGAGAAGGACAAAATTTGGACATGGAGGTAATCCTTGATGTCCAGGGACACCATATAGTCCCCTTTTTTCCGGTTCGCTATCACTGCTCTGAGTGACTTTATCTCGATTTGAACCTTTTATGTAAGTGTTCAAAACATTTTAGATTTAGACTATGTGTCACCAAGCCGTCTGGCTTCAGTACCACAATATAGTGTGGAAAAATAATACCCTTTTCCTTGTCGTAGGAGGGGTACTTTGATTATCACCTGCTGGATATACAGCTTGTGAATTGTTTCCAATGCTGCCTCCCTGTCGGAGGGAGCCGTTGGTAAAGCAGACTTCAGGAACCTGCGAGGAGAAGATGTCTCGACTCTCCAATCTTTACCCCTGGGATAATACTCGTACGATCTAGGGGTCAACTTGCGAGTGATCCCACTGCGCCCTGAGACTCTTGAGACTACCCCCCCACCTTGAGTCCGCTTGCACGGCCCCAGCGTCATGCTGAGGACTTGGCAGACGCGGTGGAGGGCTTCTTTTCCTGGGAAAGGGCTGCCTGCTGCAGTCTACTTCCCTTACCTCTATGTCTGGGCAGATATGACTGGCCTTTTGCCTGCATGCCCTCATGGGAAAGGAAAGATTGAGGCTGAAAAGACGGTGTCTTTTTTAGCTGAGATGTAACTTGGGGTAAAAAAGGTTGGATTTCCCAGCTGTTGCTGTGGTCCCCAGGTCCGATGGACCGACCCCCAAATAACTCCTTCCCTTTATACAGCAATACTTCCATCTGCCGTATGGGATCTGTATCACCTGACCACTGTCGTGTCCCTGACATCTTCTGGGAGATATGGACAACGCACTTATCTTGATGCCAGAGAGCAAATATCCCTCTGTGCATCTCACATACATATATATAGAATGCATCCTATTAAATGCTCTACATGAATAAAATATTTTCAGTCAGGGAATCCGACCAAGCCAACCCAGCACTGCATCTCCAGGCTGATGGCGATCGCTGGTCGCAGTATAACCACCGTATGTGTGTATATACTTTTTAGGATATTTTTCCAGCTTCCTATCAGCTGGCTCCTTGAGGGCGGCCGTATCTGGAGACGGTAACGCCACTTGATAAGCGTGTGAGCGCCTTATCACCCTAAGGGGTGTTTCCCAACGTACCCTAATTTCTGGCGGGAAAGGGTATAACGCCAATATTTGCTATCGGGGTAACCCTACGCATCATCACACACTTCATTTTATTTTATCTGATTCAGGAAAAACTACAGGTAGTTTTTTCCACTCCCACATAATACCCTTTCTTGTGGTACTTGTAGTATCAGAAACACGTAACACCTCCTTCATTGCCCTTAACGTGTGGCCCTAATGAGAAATACGTTTGTTTATTCACCGTCGACACTGTATTCAGTGTCCGTGTCTGTGTCTGTGTCGACCGACTGAGGTAAATGGGCGTTTTTTAAAAACCCCTGACGGTGTTTCTGAGACGCCTGGACCGGTCCTAATAGATTGTCGGCCGTCTCATGTCGTCAACCGACCTTGCAGCGTGTTGACATTCTCACGTAATTCTCTAAATAAGCCATCCATTCCGGTGTCGACTCCCTAGAGAGTGACATCACCATTACAGGCAATTTCTCCGCCTCCTCACCAACATCGTCCTCATACATGTCGACACACACGTACCGACACACAGCACACACACCGGGAATGCTCTGACAGAGGACAGGACCCACTAGCCCTTTGGGGAGACAGAGGGAGAGTCTGCCAGCACACACCAAAAACGCTATAATTATATAGGGACAACCTTATATAAGTGTTCCTCCCTTATAGCATCTTTTATATATATACAATATCGCCAAAATCAGTGCCCCCCCTCTCTGTTTTAACCCTGTTTCTGTAGTGCAGTGCAGGGGAGAGCCTGGGAGCCTTCTCTCCAGCTTTTCTGTGAGAGAAAATGGCGCTGTGTGCTGAGGAGATAGGCCCCGCCCCTTTTACGGCGGGCTCGTCTCCCGCTATTTTTGAAGTTAGGCAGGGGTTAAATATCTCCATATAGCCTCTGTGGGCTATATGTGAGGTATTTTTTGCCTCTAATAAGGTTTTTATTTGCCTCTCAGAGCGCCCCCCCCAGCGCTCTGCACCCTCAGTGACTGTTGTGTGAAGTGTGCTGAGAGGAAAATGGCGCACAGCTGCAGTGCTGTGCGCTACCTTTATGAAGACTCAGGAGTCTTCAGCCGCCGATTTTGGACCTCTTCTCTCTTCAGCGTCTGCAAGGGGGCCGGCGGCGCGGCTCCGGTGACCATCCAGGCTGTACCTGTGATCGTCCCTCTGGAGCTAGTGTCCAGTAGCCAAGCAGCAAATCCACTCTGCACGCAGGTGAGTTCACTACTTCTCCCCTAAGTCCCTCGTTGCAGTGATCCTGTTGCCAGCAGGACTCACTGTAAAGTAAAAAACCTAAGCTAAACTTTCTCTAAGCAGCTCTTTAGGAGAGCCACCTAGATTGCACCCTTCTCGTTCGGGCACAAAAATCTAACTGGAGTCTGGAGGAGGGTCATAGGGGGAGGAGCCAGTGCACACCACCTGATCTGGTAAAAGCTTTACTTTTTTGTGCCCTGTCTCCTGCGGAGCCGCTATTCCCCATGGTCCTTTCAGGAACCCCAGCATCCACTTAGGACGATAGAGAAAACATGTATTGTATAGATATGTCATATGTCATTAAATCAGCACTAACTGACCTTTTCGTCCAGGTATTCATGAGTAAAATTGGGCTCATACCTTTGAATTTATACTTTAGTGCCACCTGCAGAGCCGCCCTGACATAATGTCTTTTACTGGGAGTTTTTCAGACCCACTTTACAACAGGCTGTTTCACAGTAAAATGGAGCCATTAATGAGTCCAGCAGATCTGTGTTAGACTTGACTGGCACTCATTTAATATTATAATTCATAACACAAATGTGGTTCTGTCTTTATTCCATGGATTAATAAAGCTGTTTTCCATTTATAGCTGACATAATGGCGCTCCAGTGATGGCAATCATTCAGAATGATTCTTATACACATATGGGGAAGTTGTACGCAAGGCGTGAGTCATAGGAAAAGCAGGCATTGTTTATGGGAAATGTGAGACTGGAGAAAAACAGGAACTTTAATGAGGCAAAACTGATAGGACGTATAGAAAATATGATAATTTAGCCAAGAAAATATATACCCTGTAATGCACTCGGTATGCCACAGTAAAGCCCAGTACACATTAAACGAGTCCCCGTCGACACCGATATTGGCGCACACACACTTGCCGATGCCAGCGGGGAAGTGGGGAATGACACCGGCTGTCATTAACGCGAGGACCTCCCTCGTCTGTACATATTCAGACGAGGGAGGGGGTTGTTAACGATCGAACGCGCATCGTTAATGACATTGAGTGTACACACTGGACGAGATTGTAAAAGATCTGAGCGAGATCTGCCTTCTGAGCGAGATCTTTTACTTTCTCATCTAGTGTGTATGGGGCTTAAGGTACAGACACAACCATCCCTTCAAATGCTTCCATATAGCCTGATATACCAACATATAGCTGATATGCCACCACATAGTCAATGTATCTCCATATAGCTTCAGTTATCACTCAGGGCCACAACGACATAATTAAGCACAAACAGAGAGCGCTATATAATAGCACAGCCCTTCTATATACCATCACAGAGCCCTATATACAGACACGCAGCTCTATATACCAACACAGCCCTCTATATACCAACAAAGAGAACTATATACAGACACGTAGCTCTATTTACCAACACAGACCCCTATATACCGATAAAGAGCTATATGGGGTTGCACAGTCCCTTATATAGCACCAGTGGCTGGGCCCATGGACACACACCCTATGGATTTACCCGCCAGCTCCTCCCCGTCCTCCCTGGCCACAGACAAGGAGGTCCTGGCTGCCGGCACTGATGAGCCAATACTGTGTCCTTGCCGGAGCCGGCTCTCAATTTCCTCAGTCCGCTGCCATGCCAGCCTATTTAGGTCACACAGGCCTCGCCCACCTCTCACTGCACAGTAAGAACCATGGCAAGGACAGGGCTGTACCATGAGTAGTGAGCTGCTCTGCTGCCCTCAGCAAGTGGTGCCCTTAGGCACATGCCTTACATGTCTAGTGGTAAAATCTACCACTGTGCAGGTGTAGTCATGACCAAAGGTATGTGCTAAGCACTTGCACAAACTATACCCACATGCTCGTTGTTGCATTGGCATTTCATCCTGGATTACATTAAAGACATTGATGTATTACCTAACATTGTTTTTTATCAATAAACAGCTCTGGGTGCATGCTTTCCTTTGACATGCTGTTTGCCGGATCTGCTGGCCTTACCAATGTCTGTCACTGTATCAGGGCACCGTGGCCCTGATCCAGAGATGATGCAAATGCTATCACAGAGTTCTGTGTGGTGACGAATAACACCAAGTGGGAGCTACTGGTGGACTCCAGGAAGGTGCTGATGCCTCTATTACACATCAAATTGGGCCTTAAGAATCAATTTTTTTTTTAGAGCTCTAGATAAGGATTCAGCAGCCTTCAAATACCTTCAAGACTTATTCCCTAAGCTGTCTGAGGCAAAGGTCAAAGCCAATGTGTTTGTGGGACCACAGATTAGTAAAATCCTGCAGTGCAAGGAATTCCCAATTTCCGAATTTGTCGCTCAGAAGGAGGAAGCTCCTTGGACCTGCTTTATCGCAGTGGTTCGGGGCTTCCTGGGTAATCACAATGCTGAAAACTACATGCTGTTGGTTGAGACTTTGGTGAAGACCTTTGGTGCAGTGGATTGCAGGATGCCCCCCAAAGTCCATATTCTTGATGCTCATCTTGAGAAATTCAAGGAGAACTCGGAGGAGCAAGGTGAGTGCTTCCACGGGGATATACTGGAGTTTGAACGCCGCTACCAAAGACAGTAAATGAGAACATGATGGGAGATTACATCTGGGGCTGATTTGTGACAGTGATGCACTATATAGGGGTCTATTCAATTAGAGTCGGAATTTCCGACAAGTCGGAAATACGGCTCTAATCCGACACCCCTTATTCAATTGCGGGCGTTTCTGACAGGTTACTGGTCCGTTTTCGACAAGGCCGATTCGACTTTTTTTTAAAGTCGAATTGACATTGTCAAAAAGGGGTCAAAAAACTTTTGGAAACGCCCGCAAATTTGACAAAAAACGTTGTTCAGTGGCTAATCCGCCGATCCACGTGTTTTCTGACAAGTCAGATTTTTCGACAAGTCGGAAAAACGGCACTGGAATTGAATAGCCCTCATAATCGTAAATCTCGAAAAGCTACTCACGTCTAAATCTTTGTGGCCATGTCTGTACAACTTTATACTGTATGTTCATTTTCATTTATACATTGATTTTTTTTCTCACATTGTGTAAAAGAAAAGCAAATTCGCCCTTTTCTCATCTAAAATAGGTACATTTCAAAGTATAAAATGCCCTGGTCACAAAAGCAAATTTTGAGGGGAAAAAATAAATTTTTCTTTACTTTTGAGACACAGGTGGTCATTCCGAGTTGTTCGTTCATTGCCGTTTTTCGCAACGGAGCGATTAGGTGGAAAATGTACATGCGCATGGTACGCAGCGTGCATGCGTTCAGTAATTTAACACAAAACTTTGGAGATTTGCACAAGCTCGAGCGACGTTTTTTCATCACTCGAGTGATCGTAGTGTGATTGACAGGAAGTGGGTGTTTTTGGGTGGTAACTGGCCGTTTTCCAGGCGTGTGCTAAAAAACGCAGGCGTGCCAGCAGAAAACGCAGGAGTGGCTGGGGAAACAGGGGAGTGGTTTGCCGAACGCAGGGCGTGTTTGTGACGTCAAACCAGGAACTAAACGGACTGAGGTGATCGCTACTCAGTAACTGCTTGAAAATTTTTAGTATCAATTCTGCTAAACTAAGATACACTCCCAGAGGGCGGCGGCCTAGCGTTTGCAATGCTGCTAAAAGCAGCTAGCGAGCGAACAACTCGGAATGACCACCACAATTAAGCAACAACGCTTACTACTAAAATTTTGTTACACAGTGTAATCGACCACCCTGTTGTCGCGTAGCAAGGCCGTCGGACGGAAGATGCCGGAGGCATAGTACCTGCTTACAGGATCACATTTACAATCTGTGACACACCTGCATTTGGGTGGGCGCTGCCCCGTTACTTCCCACAAACGCTCCCTCTCTGTCACTCACTTTGCAAAAAAAACCTCGCTGTGACCGCTGTCACAAGACCAATGCGGCACAGGCAAAAAATGTCTCCACAGCGTACAAATCTGACATTGCGTACATCTCTGCATCAGGCCCTCCTCTCTCTAATTACTGTCCGGCCCAGTTGAAACATTTGCCTCAATGGGAGGTTTATGGGAAGGGGTGTCTGTTTGAAAGAGGTTATGTGGTAAAGTTAGATGGCAGCTCTGTCTGTGTGGGGCCAACAGAACCAAGCAATAGTCAAAATGAATACTTCATACAGTTAAGTGCTCAGACCTTAGTCAAACGCCTCAGAATGTATAATAATTGTGAAATTTTAATGGATTTAACTGAATAGTCCGTAATCACTTTTCTCTAACATCCTAGAGGATGCTGGGACTCCGTAAGGACCATGGGGGGAATAGACGGGCTCCGCAGGAGACATGGGCACTTTAAGAAAGACTTTAGACTCTGGGTGTGCACTGGCTCCTCCCTCTATGCCCCTCCTCCAGACCTCAGTTTTTAGACTGTGCCCAGAAGAGATGGGTGCACTGCAGGGAGCTCTCCTGAGTTTAAGAAAGCATATTTGTTAGGTTTTTTCTTATTTTCAGGGAGCACTGCTGGCAACAGACTCCCTGCATCGAGGGACTGAGGAGAGAGGAGCAGACCTACTTAAATGATAGGGTCTGCTTCTCGGCTACTGGACACCATTAGCTCCAGAGGGAGTGGAACACAGGTTCGTCCTGGGCGTTCATCCCTGAGCCGCGCCGCCGTTCTCCTCACAGAGCCGGAAGAAAAGAAGAAAGAAGACTGTGAGGCGGCAGAAGCCTTTCGGGTGCTTCACTGAGGTAACGCACAGCACTGCAGCTGTGCGCCATTGCTCCCATACACCTCACACACTCCGGTCACTGTAAGGGTGCAGGGCGCAGGGGGGGCGCCCTGGGCAGCAATGAATACCTCTCCTATGGCAAAATGACCTATATACATGTACAGGTGGGCACTGTACATGTATATAAAAGAGCCCCCGCCATGTTTTACAAAGTTTGAGCGGGACAGAAGCCCGCCACCGAGGGGGCGGACCTTCTCCCTCAGCACTCACCAGCGCCATTTTCTCTCCACAGCACCGCTGAGAGAAAGCTCCCCGGACTCTCCCCTGCTTGACACACGGTGAAAGAGGGTTTTAAAGTAGAGGGGGTCACATAATTGGCGATTATACATTACAGCAGCGCTACTGGGTAAACATTCTGTGTTTTTCTCCGGGGTCATATAGCGCTGGGGTGTGTGCTGGCATACTCTCTCTCTCTGTCTCTCCAAAGGGCCTAAAGGGGAACCTGTCTTCAGAAAAGAGTTTCCCTGTGTGTGTGGAGTGTGTCGGTACACGTGTGTCGACATGTTTGACGATGAAGGCTCGCCTAAGGAGGAGAGGGAGTGCATGAATGTCAGGTCGCCGTCAGCAACGCCGACATCGGACTGGATGGATATGTGGAATGTCTTGAATGCTAAATTGTAAATTGTAAATTTATTGCATAAGAGATTAGACAAGACTGAGGCTAGGGATCAGTCAGGTAGTCAGACCATGCCTGTCCCAGTGGCACCGGGACCTTCTGGGTCTCAGAAACGCACATTATCCCAGATCACTGACACAGATACCGACACGGATTCAGATTCCAGTGTCGACTATGAGGATGCAAAATTACAGCCAAAAGTGGCTAAAGGTATTCGTTACATGATCGTTGCTATTAAAGAGGTTTTGCATATTACTGAGGAACCCCCTGTCCCTGACACGAGGGTACACATGTATAAAGAGAAAAAGCCTGAGATCACCTTTCCGTCCTCATTTGAGCTAAGCGAATTGTGCAAAAAGGCTTGGGAATCTCCAGACAGGAGACTACAAGTTCCCAAAAGGATTCTTATGGCGTATCCCTTCCCACAAAAGGACAGGATACGATGGGAATCTTCGCCTAAAGTAGACAAGGCGTTGACACGCTTATCCAAGAAGGTGGCACTGCCTTTCCAGGATACTGCTACCCTCAAGGATCCTGCGGATCGTAAGCAGGAAGTTACCATGAAGTACATTTACACACATTCTGGTACTATTGTTAGGCCGGCTATGGCATCGGCCTGGGTTTGTAGTGCTGTCGCAGCATGGACAGATTCCTTGTCTACGGAGATTGAGACCCTAGATAAGGATACCATTCTAATGACCCTAGAGCATATCAAGGATGCTGCGTTATATATGAGGGATGCTCAAAGAGACATTTGTTTACTAAGCTCCAGAATAAATGCTATGTCTATTTCTGCTAGGCGACTCTTGTGGACCCGACAGTGGACGGGGGATGCCGACTCAAAGCGGCATATGGAATCGTTGCCTTACAAGGGGGAGGAGTTGTTTGGAGAAGGCCTCTCGGACCTTGTCTCTACGGCTGGTAAATCGAATTTTTTACCTTATGTTCCCCCGCAACATACTAAGAAGGCACCTCATTACCAAATGCAGTCCTTTCGTTCAAATAAAAGCAAAAAGGTACGGGGATCGTCCTTTCTTGTCAGAGGTAAAGGCAAGGGAGAAAAGCTGCACACAGCTAGTTCCCAGGAGCAGAAGTCCTCCCCTACGTCTGCAAAATCCACCGCATGACGCTGGGGCTTCCCTGGGGGGGTCAGCTCAAGTGGGGGCACGTCTTCGATTTTTCAGCCACGTCTGGGTTCACTCACAGATGGATCCCTGGGCAATCGAGATTGTTTCTCAGGGATACAGGCTGGAATTCGAAGAGATGCCTCCTCGCCGGTTTTTCAAATCGGCTCTGCCAGCTTCTCCGTCAGAAAGGGAGTTAGTGTTAACTGCAATTCAAAAATTGTACCTGCAACAGGTGATAGTCAAGGTTCCTCTTCTCCAGCAAGGAAAGGGGTATTACTCAACCCTGTTTGTGGTTCCGAAACCGGACGGTTCGGTCAGACCCATTTTGAATCTGAAATCCCTGAACCTGTACTTGAAAAAGTTCAAGTTTAAGATGGAATCGCTCAGAGCGGTCATTGCCAGCCTGGAGGGGGGGGGGGGGGATTGGATGGTTTCCCTGGACATAAAGGATGCTTACCTTCATGTTCCGATTTTTCTTCCTCACCAGGCGTTCCTGAGATTTGCGGTACAGGACTGTCATTACCAATTTCAGACGTTGCCGTTTGGGCTTTCCACGGCCCTGAGAATTTTCACCAAGGTAATGGCGGAAATGATGGTGCTCCTGCGCAAACAGGGTGTCACAATTATCCCATACTTGGACGATCTCCTCAAAAAGGCGAGATCTCGAGAGAAGTACTGGACAGCGTGTCACTGTCTGTGAGGACGTTGCAACAGCACGGCTGGATTCTCAATATTCCGAAGTCCCAGCTGGTTCCTACAACGCGTCTGACCTTTTTGGGCCAGATTCTGGACACAGAACAGAAAAAGGTTTTTCTTCCGATGGAAAAGGCTCAGGAGCTCATAGCTCTGGTCAGGAACCTATTAAAGCCAAAAAAGGTTTCAGTGCTTCACTGCACACGTGTCCTGGGGAAGATGGTGGCATCGTACGAGGCCATCCCCTTCGGCAGGTTCCATGCGAGGACTTTTCAATGGGACCTACTGGACAAATGGTCCGGGTCTCATTTACAAATGCATCAAAGGATCACCCTGTCTCCCAGAGCCAGGATATCTCTCCTGTGGTGGCTGCACAGTGCTCACCTCCTGGAAGGCCGCAGGTTCAGCATTCAGGACTGGATCCTGGTGACCACAGACGCAAGCCTCCAAGGTTGGAGAGCAGTCACACTGGGAAGAAATTTCCAAGGTCTCTGGTCAAGTCTAGAGACTTGTCTCCACATCAACGTCCTGGAGTTGAGGGCCATATACAACGGCCTACGTCAAGCGGAGGCATTACTTCGGGACAAACCGGTTCTGATTCAGTCGGATAATGTCACAGCAGTGGCTCATGTAAACTGCCAAGGCGGCACAAGGAGCAGAGTGGCCATGGCAGAAGCAACCAGGATTCTTCGCTCGGCAGAGAATCATGTAAGCGCACTGTCGGCAGTGTTCATCCCGGGGGTGGACAACTGGGAAGCTGACTTCCTCAGCAGACACGACCTGCATCCGGGAGAGTGGGGACTTCATCACGAAGTCTTCGCACAGATCGCGGGTCGGTGGGGACTGCCTCAGATAGACATGATGGCGTCCCGTCTCAACAAAAATCTAAAGCGATATTGCGCCAGGTCAAGAGACCCTCAGGCGGTAGCTGTAGACGCTCTGGTGACACCATGGGTGTTCAGATCGGTCTATGTGTTCCCTCCTTTGCCTCTCATACCCAAGGTGTTGAGAATAATAAGGCAAAGAAGAGTGAGAACAATCCTCATTGTTCCAGATTGGCCACGAAGGACTTGGTATCCGGATCTGCAAGAGTTGCTCACAGAAGATCCGTGGCCTCTTCCTCTAAGGCAGGACCTGCTGCAACAGGGGCCCTGTCTGTTCCCAGACTTACCGCGGCTGCGTTTGACGGCATGGCAGTTGAACGCCGGATCCTAGTGGAAAAAGGTATTCCGGAGGAGGTCATTCCTACCCTGATTAAGGCTAGGAAGGACGTGACATCGAAACATTATCACCGCATATGGCGAAAATATGTTTCATGGTGTGAGGCCAGGACTGCTCCTACGGAGGAGTTCCATTTGGGCCGTCTACTTCACTTCCTTCAAACAGGAGTGAATTTGGGCTTGAAATTGGGATCCATAAAGGTTCAAATTTCGGCCTTGTCCATTTTCTTTCAAAAAGAATTGGCTTCTCTTCCTAAAGTACAGACATTTGTGAAGGGAGTGCTGCATATTCAGCCTCCTTTTATACCTCCGGTGGTGCCTTGGGATCTTAACGTGGTATTAAGTTTCCTCAAGTCACCTTGGTTTGAACCACTCAAAACAGTGGAGTTGAAATATCTCACTTGGAAGGTGGTCATGTTGTTGGCCTTAGCTTCTGCAAGGCGTGTTTCGGAATTAGCGTCTTTGTCATATAAAAGTCCCTATCTGGTTTTTCATGTGGATAGGGCAGAATTGAGAACTCGTCCTCAATTCCTGCCTAAAGTGGTCTCATCTTTTCATATGAACCAACCTATTGTCGTGCCTGTGGCTACGTGAGACTTGGAGGATTCCGAGTCACTTGATGTGGTCAGGGCTTTGAAGATTTATGTGGCCAGAACAGCTAGGGTCAGGAACACAGAGGCACTGTTTATCCTGTATGCAGCCAATAAGGTTGGCGCACCTGCTTCAAAGCAGACTATTGCTCGCTGGATCTGTAACACGATTCAGCAAGCACATTCTTCGGCAGGATTGCCATTGCCAAAATCGGTTAAGGCCCATTCCACTAGGAAGGTGGGCTCTTCTTGGGCGGCTGCCCGAGGGGTCTCGGCATTACAGTTGTGTAAAGCAGCTACTTGGTCATGATCAAACACCTTTGCAAGGTTCTATAAGTTTGATACCCTAGCTGAGGAGGACCTCCTGTTTGCTCAATCGGTGCTGCAGAGTCATCCGCACTCTCCCGCCCGTTTGGGAGCTTTGGTATAATCCCCATGGTCCTTACGGAGCCCAGCATCCTCTAGGACGTTAGAGAAAATAAGAAAAATCTATTTCTCGTAGTCCGTAGAGGATGCTGGGCGCCCGTCCCAAGTGCGGACTTCTTCTGCAAGACTTGTATATAGTTATTGCTTACATAAGGGTTATATTATAGTTCATCGGTTTGGACCGAGACTATGTTGTTTGTTCATACTGTTAACTGGGTAGTTTATCACAAGTTATACGGTGTGATTGGTGTGGCTGGTATGAATCTTGCTCTTGGATTAACAAAAATCCTTTCCTCGTACTGTCCATCTCCTCTGGGCACAGTTTCTCTAACTGAGGTCTGGAGGAGGGGCATAGAGGGAGGAGCCAGTGCACACCCAGAGTCTAAAGTCTTTCTTAAAGTGACCATGTCTCCTGCGGAGCCCGTCTATTCCCCCCATGGTCCTTACGGAGTCCCAGCATCCTCTATGGACTACGAGAAATAGATTTACCGGTAAGTGTAAAATCTTATTATCTATACTAATATATATTTATTTTACTTTATGGAAACTATAATGCTATATTTACTAGGACAAATTATTGTATTTGAAAGCTCTGCTGCAGATTAACCACAAAATATGAAGCCATGGGGGTCATTCCGAGTTGATCGCTCGCTAGCAGTTTTTAGCAGCCGTGCAAACGCTATGCTGCCGCCCTCTGGGAGTGTATTTTAGCTTAGCAGAAGTGCGAATGAATGTATCGCAGAGCGCATGCAAAAAATGTTTGTGTAGTTTCAAAGTAGCTCAAAACCTACTCGGCACTTGCGATCACTTCAGCCTATTCAGTTCCGGATTTGACGCCACACACCCGGCCAGCGTTAGCCCAGCCACGCCTACGTTTTTCTGGCACGCCTGCGTTTTCCCAAACACTCCCTTAAAACGGTCAGTTGCCACCCAGAAACGCCCACTACATCATTCGTTGTGCCCATACGTCGCGCGAGCGCATTGCGCAGCATACGCATGCGCAGAACTACTGTTTTTTTGTCTGATCGCTGCGCTACGAACAAATGCAGCTAGCGATCAACTTGGAATGACCCCCCATGTCCAAACAACAGTGTTATTATTAGCCAGGTTGAAGATGTTTTTCATGACTTTAGGAAATTAGATATTGTAGAGTAGATTAAACACTTCCCTGACATAAGGTCAAGAACCAGAGGATTCTGGGATACAGAAGATAATTAAACAAGGCCTTCAGCTTTCTAATATCGTCCTTCGTCAGCATCTGCTTCATATTTAACGATGTTCCCTGCAGAATTCATACAGTAGGTTTGACTTACATTTATTTAGCCGATGAGGTCAACACCAATCAAATGTACTGAAGTAAACCAGTCACAGGCAGCCAAACCACGCAGTGGTGATGATGTAATTTTCCTCTGTTTCCCGCTCAAAACTCTAGGCTCTGAGGGGAATCCTGTCATTTATATGCTACAGATATTAAGATCATTTATATATCTCCTCAATATTCCATATAGATAAAAGACACAGAAATGTTTTTGCTTATTTTCAAATTTCATTACCAGAGAGATGTATGGACCTTGTGAGACCTTTGGACACAATAATGATAATATACATCTAGATGTAAACAACAACAACCCTGCAAAAGAATGAAAAGTCGCCAACACACACCAGATGGATCTCATTATGTTGCAGTCACCAGTAATACAAAAAAAGTTGATGTGGGATTTTGCGATGAACCAGATGTTGCAACGAAACCAGCTTTTTCTAGAGACGTGAAGCTCGGGTATCATTATTTTTTACAGAAAGGCATACACACTGTATACATAAATCCTGCACCTTGGCCCTTGCATGTGCACCATAAATGTGTACGCATATGCCTTATATGACATTTACCTTGCATCTAGTTTTTTGCCCAGGCCTGGGCAATTAGTTGTCTTCCACCTTCTCGGCATCCCAGATGAAGATTATAATTACCAGCACTAGCTAGCCACTTCTGATTGGCTGGTTGCGTACTGACCTCTCAAGCTGATAACGCTTACTTCATTAGTGTTACTGTATTCTCAAGAATTGTTTGTTAGATTGCCAATAGATAAGCATTGCAAAAATAGGATTTTAATTACCTACCGGTAAATCCATTTCTTGTAGTACGTAGAGGATGCTGGGGTCCACATTAGTACTATGGGGTATAGACGGCCCACTAGGAGCCACTGGCATTTTAAGAGTTTGAGAGTTTGGGCTGGCTCCTCCCTCTATGCCCCTCCTACCAGACTCAGTATAGAAACTGTGCCCGAGGAGACGGACAACTTCGAGAGAAGGATTTTACACAGATAGTGGCGAGATTCACACCAGCTCACACACAAAGTAAACCAAGCTAACTAGCTTGAAACATCAGCAACGGCTGAACAATATTACTTACCAAGTAACAAAACAGTACTTAACCAAGAACTAAGCAGTACTGAACTAAGTAACCACTGCAGGATCACGAAGCGCTGGGCGTGCGCCCAGCATCCTCTACGGACTACGAGAAAAGGATTTACCGGTAATTATAATCCTATTTTCTCTTACTTCCTAGAGGATGCTGGGGTCCACATTAGTACCATGGGGATGTACCAAAGCTCCCAGAACAGGAGGGAGAGCGCTGAGGGTCCTGCAGAACTGATTGACCAAACTTCAGGTCCTCAGCGGCCAAAGTATCGAACTTGTAGAACTTTGCAAACGTGTTCGACCCAGACCAAGTAGCCGCTCGGCAAAGCTGTAAAGCCGAGACACCCCGTGCAGCCGCCCAGGAAGAACCCACCTTACGAGTAGAGTGGGCCTTAACAGACGTAGGACACGGCAATCCTGCCGTAGAATACGCATGCTGGATAGTGAACCTAATCCAGTGAGAGATTGTCTGCTTAGAAGCAGGACACCCAAGTTTCTTGGGATCATACAGGACAAACAGAGTCCGATTTTCTGTGACGAGCAGTCCTCTTCACATAGATTTTCAGAGCCCTTACAACATCCAAGGACTTTGATGAAATTGAGGAGTCAGTGGCAACTGGCACCACAATAGGTTGGTTGATATGAAACGCCGACACAACCTTCGTCAGGAACTGCTGATGTGTCCGGAGCTCAGCTCTATCTTCATGGAAGATCAAGTAGGGGCTCTTACAAGACAAAGCCCCAGCTCAGACACACGTCTAGCAGAAGCTAAGGCCAACAAAGTGACAGCCTTCCATGTGAGAAACTTGACCTCAACCTCCTGTAGATGCTCGAACCAATCTGATTGGAGAAACTGCAGCACCACGTTAAGATCCCAAGGTGCCGTAGGTGGCACAAAGGGAGGCTAGATGTGCAGAACCCCTCTCAAAAAAAGTCATAACCTCAGGGAGGGAAGCCAATTGCTTCTGAAAGAAAATGGATAGGGCCGAAATCTGGACCTTTACGGATACCAACCTCAGGCCCATATCCACACCTGCTTGCAGGAAGAGGAGAAACTGCCCCAGTTGAAACTCCACCATACGAAACTTCTTGGACTCACACCAAGAAATATATGTATCAGGGTAGAAATAACCTTGTTCGGAATGCCCTTCTAAGCTAATATCTGGCGTTCAACCTCCATGCCATCAAACGTAGCCGCGGTAAGTCTTGCTAAGCGAACGGCCCCTGCTGCAGCAGATCCTCCCGAAGAGGAAGAGGCCTCAGCTCTTCTAGCAGTAGATCCAGAAGATCCGCGTACCAAGCCCTTCTTGACCAGTCCGGAGCAATGAGGATCGCCTGAACTCTTGTTCTCCTTATGAGTTTTAGAACTCTTGGAATGAGAGGAAGTGGAGGAAACACGTATACCAACTGGAACACCCACGGAGTCACTAGGGCATCCACCGCCACGGCTTGTGAGTCTCTCGACCTGGAACAATACCGCCGAAGCTTCTTGTTGAGGCGAGAGGCCATCATGTCTATTTGAGGTACACCCCAAAGGTCTGTTACCTCCGTGAACACCTCCGGATGGAGTCCCCACTCTCGTGTCTGCTGAGGAAGTCCGCTTCCCAGTTGTCTACTCCCGGAATGAAGATTGCTGACAGCGCCAACGCGTGTTTTTCTGCCCAGAGGATGATTCTTGTTACCTCTGACATTACAGCTCTGCTGTTCGTTCCGCCCTGTCGGTTCATGTAAGCCACTGTCCTTACATTGTCCGACTGCACTTCAATGGCCCGATCTCACAGAAGATGTGCCGCTTGGAGCAGACTGTTGTAGACGGCTCTTAGTTCCAGAATCTTTATTGGAAGCCTGGCTTCCAGACTTGACCACCTTCCTTGGAAGGTCTCCCCTTGAGTGACTGCGCCCCAGCCCCAGAGACTTGCATCCGTGGTTAGAAGGATCCAGTCCTGAATCTCGAACCTGCGGCCCTACAGAAGGTGAGGCATTTGCAGCCACCAGAGGAGTGAAATCCTGGCCTTTGGCGACAGACGTATTCTCTGGTGCATGTGTAAATGAGATCCCGACCACTTGTCCAGGAGATCCAGTTGGAAGGGTCGAGCATGAAACCTCCCGTACTGCAGAGCCTCGTAAGAGGCCACCATCTTCCCCAGAAGGCGAATGCACTGATGAACCAACACCCGGGTTGGCTGCAGGACATCCTGGACCATTGTTTGTATCACCAACGCTTTCTCCTCTGGAAGAAACACCCTCTGCACCTCTGTGTTGAGGATCATTCCCAGAAAGGACAACCTCCTGGTCGGCTCCAAATGTAATTTTGGAAGATTCAGGATCCAACATTGGTCCCTGAGTATATGGGTCGTCAGAACAATGGACCTTAATAGCTTCTCCTTGGATGATGCCTTTATCAGCAGATCATCCAGATACGGAATTATGTTCACCCCCTGTCTACAGAGGAGAACCATCATCTCCGCCATCACCTTGGTGAATACCCTCGGTGCTGTGGACAGGCCGAATGGCAGGGCCTGGAACTGAAAATGACTGTCTAACAGTTCGAATCGGAAAAAGGCTTGATGCGGTGGCCAAATTGGAATGTGGAGGTACGCATCCTTGATATCCAGGGATACCAGGAATTCCCCCTCCTCCAGACCTCATATCACCGCCCTCAGAGACTCCATTTTGAACTTGAACTCCCTCAGAAAGGGGTTTAGCGATTTTAAGTTAAAAATGGGCCTGACCGAACCATCTGGCTTCGGTACCACGAAAGGTTCGAATAGTAACCTTTGTTTTGCAAATGGGAGGGAACTGGTACAATGACGTGTGACTCCACCAACTTCTGGATGGCTTCCTGTAGGATAGCCCTATCTGCCAGCAAAGCTGGCAAGCCTGATTTGAAGAATCCGTGAGGAGGGAGATCTTGAAATTCCAGCCTGTACCCCTGGGACACAATATCTTGCACCCAGGGGTCCAGGCCGGATGACACCCAGACGTGGCTGAAATGCCTGAGTCTCGCCCCCCACCAGCCCTACATCCAGGTTGCGCTGTCCACCGTCATGCTGAGGACTTTGGCATACCTGAAGCAGGCTTCTGTTCCTGGGAACCCGCCGCAGCAGGTTTCTTGGATTTTGTCCGACCTCCTCTAAAGAAGGTGTTGGACGGCTTGGTCTTTCTTGTTTTAGCAGCCCGAAAGGACTGGGATGCAGCTGAAGAAAAAGGTTTCTTCATAGCAGGTGCAGCTGAGAGAAGAAAAGGTGACTTACCCGCTGTAGCCGTGGAAATCCACGCATCCTACGCTTCCCCAAAGAGAGCCTGACCTTTGTAGGGTAGGGTCTCCACACCTCTCCTGGATTCCGCATCGGCAGACCACTGGCGCAGCCAAAGTCCTCTACGAGCTGAGACAGACATGGAAGATATCCCTGCAGCCATCGAACCCAGGTCTTTCATGGATTCCACCATAAATCCTGCAGAATCCTGAATGTTACGTAAAAACAATTCAACTTCACTTTTATCCATTGTATCCAAATCCTCAAGTAACGTGCCTGACCACTTTACTATAGCTTTGGAAATCCATGCACAGGCAATAGTAGGACGTAGTATAGCCCCTGAAGCCGTGTATATGGATTTAAACGTAGTGTCAATTTTGCGATCAGCCGGTTCTTTTAACGCGGTAGAACCGGGGACAGGTAAAACCACCTTTTTTGAGAGTCTGGATACAGACGCGTCAACTATGGGTGGCTCCTCAGGGAAAGGGAAAGCAACCAGAAACTTTCTAGTGATCTGAAATTTTTTCTCTGGGTTTTCCCAGGCTTTGTCAAATTGAGCATTTAATTCCTTAGACGCAGGAAATGTTAGCGAGGCTTTCTTATTGTCAATGAAGTAAGCCTCCTCAACCTACTCAGGTGTTGTATCAGCAATATTCAACTCATCTCTAATGGAATCTATCATCAACTGCACCCCTTTTGCAAGAGATGCCGCCCCCCCGCAGCACATCCCCATGACCGTGTGCCGCATCAGAATCGGTATCCGTGTCATCTTGCATAATCTGGGCAAGAGCACGTTTTTGGGAGCACACAGTAGGGGGCCTGGAGGTAACTGAACCGGACCAAACTGCCATAGAGTTCTGTAATACCTGAGTTGCAGACTCATTTTGTGCAACTCTAGTAGAAATCTGAGAAATCATACTTTTAATAGAGGCTAACCATTCAGGCTCCCTTGCTGGGACCTGCACTAACACGGTGCAATCCTGATTACATGGAATGGGATCATCCTAAGAGGACATATCCTCTGCAGTATATGACACAGAGTCCCTGGACATAGCTTAATGGAGACCACAAACACTCCACACACACACAGGGAAGGGCAGACAGAGTTTCCCCCCTAAGAATGGCAAGAGAGACACAGAGATTGGAGCCAACCCACACACAGCACTACAAGATAGGGAGACCCCTAACCAGCGCTTACTGTGTACCTTAATAGGTTGCACAGTACAGATATACAGCCTCCCCCCCTTCTACAACCCCCTGGTACCGTATAAGATAGCTGGAGTTGATTTGGAGGGACAGCTCTCACTGACAGAGTTTCTGCAGGCAGGAAAATGGCGCTGAACGCTGCTGGGTCCGCTCTAAGGAGAAGCTCCGCCCCCTTTCATGGCGCTGCTTCCCGCTCTTATGAAGATTATACTGGCCTGAGGAAAAGTGCTGGCAGCGATCCTGGGACCCTGACAGGCTTGTTGGTCAGTGTAGGGTGTAGGCGCTGACTCAGGGCGCCCCTCACAACACCGCACTATGTACCGCTGAGCTCCGGAGCGCAGTTAGTACTGCGCTCCATACCCTGTTGCCGCCATCTTCACACCGGCTGCCCGCTTGCCAGGGGGGCCGGTGACTAACTCGTCACTGATCTTCTGGCTCTGTAAGGGGGTGGCGGCATGCTGCTGGGGTGAGCGATCCCCTGCGGCGGGGAACGTTCGATCCCCTCAGGACCTCAGTGTCCTGTCAGCGGAGATAGTGGCTCAGACCCCACAGGGCGAACACTACTCCCCCCCTTAGTCCCTCAAAGCAGGGAGGCTGTTGCCAACAGCCTCCCTGTGCCTAAACTCTATTAAAAATAGTAAAACTAAAAGAACTCCTATGGAGTTCCCCTAGCTGTGACCGGCTCCTCCAGGCACATTTTCTAAACTGAGTCTGGTAGGAGGGGCATAGAGGGAGGGAGCCCACACTCTCAAACTCTTAAAGTGCCAGTGGCTCCTAGTGGACCCGTCTATAACCCATGGTACTAATGTGGACCCCAGCATCCTCTAGGACGTAAGAGAAATGACCTGGTTTTGTACAAGTACAATCTTATGGTCCACCCAGCACCCTTCATACCTAAACGCTCCCTCTTCACCACTCTATTAATTGAAATAATCTTGCAACGCCAAATGATGTCTTGTTTTTGCACTGCTCAGCAAAACCATTGTTCCTACACCATACTGAGCATTGTATGCACAAACATTGGCCAAGTTTTCCACTCAGCCTGGTGCATTTGTGCTGCTCCGCAAAAGCCATAATCGTCCTCCTCAAATCTATGTCCCTTCAGTTCTCAGATATCTAGACTGACTAGCACAAATCTAGTGTGCTGCACTTTGGCTCTGAGATGCCTTCATAAGTATTTTTTTCAGGATCACCCTATATTTTTCCATATCAACCCAACTTCCCTCAGATCCGAACCCCAGAGCATTCCATCTGTATAAAATAAATATGCATAAATGGCTGAACATGTTGCTAAACCTCTTAAATCTTTTGTACGGGCAAAATTATTAATTCCTGCCAATAACTGCGATAGCGTTTCAATCATAAAAGTGTGTCCTGCAGTTTTACTGCAGGTCAACAGGTTGTCCCAGCAACAGGCTCCACCAAAATGGTTGCTGCTGCTAAGGAGACAAGCAAGTAAAACATTTTGTGCCTGTGCTCAAAATAAATTGTGTATTATTCATAGCACTGCTTCCAGCTAGGTGCCTGCCTTTAGTGAGAGTTGTTTTTATTTTTCTTAATCTGAAATCCTAATAAAATAGAGCAGCAACCTGAAATAGTATTACTGAATCCCCCACCACTGAAAGTATGGTGACTTCCAGAAAGAACATATTATAGAGAGTGAAGTGGGAGTCCACTCCTAAGATGTCCACATAAAGGCCTTCATTCCGAGTTGATCGCTCGCTAGCTGCTTTTAGCAGCAGTGCAAACGCTAAGCCGCCGCCCTCTGGGAGTGTATCTTAGTTTAGCAGAAGTGCGACCGATAGGATCGCAGAACGGGGTTATTTTTTTTCCCATGCAGTTTCAGAGTAGCTGCAGACCTACTCCTTCCTTGCGATCACTTCAGTCTGTTTAGTTCCTGTTTTGACGTCACAAACACGCCCTGCGTTCGGCCAGCCACACCCCGTTTCCCCAGGCATGCCTGCGTTTTTACCTGACACGCCTGCGTTTTTTAGCACACTCCCGGAAAACGGTCAGTTACCACCCAGAAACACCCACTTCCTGTCAATCACTCATTGATCAGCAGTGCGACTGAAAAGCGTTGCTCGACCTTGTGTGACACTGCATAGTTTTTTGTGAAAGTACGTCGCACGTGCGCACTGCGGCCCATACGCATGCGCAGAAATGCCAATTTTTAGCCTGATCGATGCGCTGCGAACAACGGCAGCTAGCGATCAACTCGGAATGACCCCCAAAGTCACACAGGTGGGTTGAGCTGTTTTATGGAAAGTCAGAATATAACTGCAATATTGCAGCTGCATTAATTATGCCCCATACATACGATCAGCCATCACAAACTAAGCCAAACTGTACATAAAACCGACCGCTTGTTGCTTGGGACAATGGCCCTCATTCCGAGTTGTTCGCTCGTTGCCGAGTTTCGCTATATTGCGATTAGTCGCTTACTGCGCATGCGCAAGGGTCGCAGAGCGCATGCGCTTAGTTATTTTACTCAAAAGTTAGGTATTTTACTCACGGCATAACAAGGATTTTTCATCGTTCTGGTGATCGGAGTGTGATTGACAGGAAATGGGTGTTTCTGGGCGGAAACTGGACGTTTTATGGGAGTGTGCGAAAAAACGCTACCGTTTCTGGGAAAAACGCGGGAGTGTCTGAAGAAACGGGGAAGTGTCTGGCTGAACGCTGGGTGTGTTTGTGACGTCAAACCAGGAACGAAACTGACTGAACTGATCGCAATGGCTGAGTAAGTCTGGAGCTACTCAGAAACTGCAAAGAAATTTCTATTCGCAAATCTGCAAATCTTTCGTTCGCAATTCTGCTAAGCTAAGATACACTCCCAGAGGGCGGCGGCTTAGCGTGTGCAATGCTGCTAAAAGCAGCTAGCGAGCGAACAACTCGGAATGAGGGCCCATATTCCCATGTGTCCTTGCCAGAAAGTGAGCAGGATTGCTTGGATCATACATGACACCAAGCTTGGACTGGCCACCAGGGGTACAGGGGAAACCACCGGTGGGCCCTACGGCCTGGAGGCCCACCTCCTGCTCTAAGGATCAGGTTCCAGACTGTGCACTTGAATTATACATCATACATATGTTACCTTATGCTGGACTATGGTGTATTTTCTACAGTGCATTGCTGTTATTAATCTGTTATTAATCTGGTACATTATCATGCATGCAGCAGCTGAATTTACTGTATATATTTATGAAGGGGCCCAGACGTTGCACTCTCTAATGGTTAGTCAAACCAATTAGGTGACAGGCCACACCCCCTCAGCAGACTGGCCACACCCCTAAACATGGGCCCCTACAACTGCATCCCCCCGGTAGGCCCTACATGCCCCAATCCAACACTGCATGACACCATACTTCCCAACTCTCCGAGAGTCTAGTAATCTCCCTGATTGCACCCACATTATGTAGCTGTTTTATACTTGCCAAATAAAATATTACATATATATACATTCAAATGGGATCATCAGTGCCATTTCCCTTAACTGGTGTTAAGGCAAAATAATCCCTATATCTACATGCATTTTCAAAGAAGGTTACTCGTGGCCACTTATATGGAACACAATACATGAACAATGAGGGCATTCCGAGTTAATCGCTCGCTAGCAACTTTTTGCAGCTCTGCGATCAGATAGTCGCCGACCACGGGGGAGTGTATTTTCGCTTTGCTTAGCGAACGCCTTTGCAGCCGAGCGGTACAAAAACAGTTTGTGCAGTCTCTGAGTAGCCCAGGACTTACTCAGCCGCTGCGATCACTCCAATCTTTTTGGTCCCGGAATTGACGTCAGACACCCGCCCTGCAAACGCTTGGACACACCTGCGTTTTCCCAAACACTCCCAGAAAACGGTCAGCTGACACCCATAAACGCCTTCTTCCTGTCAATCACCTTGCGATCGGCTGTGCGAATGGATTCTTCGTTAAATCCATCGCCCAGCACTGATCCTCTTTGTACCCGTACGACATGCACAGATTTGCTGAGTTTTAACCTGATCGCAACGCTGAAAAAAGTTGCTAGCGAGCGATCAACTCGGAATAACCCCCAATATCTGATAAGTATCAATGTTTAACAAGTAAATCTTATGACCCTTTCACACCAAAGTCCCAGGTCTGACCCGGGATTTGGAACATGGGCCCAGATTTATTAAGCCTCGGAGAGTGATAAATTGCATGGTGATAAAGTACCAACCAATCAGCTTCTAACTGTCAGTTTTCAAACACAGTCTGTAGTAAGGAGCTGATTGGCTGGTACTTTATCACCGTGCATGGTTCTAAACTCGGTCAGACCCGGGACAGACCCTTTTCACACTGCAAACGGGTACAGTGGAACTCTCCCAATGCTGTGAATTGGACCCAGGTTTAACCATTCACACTGTCATGTAACCCAGGTCCTTCATGGACCAACCTGGGTTGCTGCCCAGGCTGGATTCCCAGGACACTGGACCCAGGTTATTTTACAAGGGACCCTTTCACACTGAGTCGTGATCTGGGCTAACCCGGCAATAACCTGCTTCTAAGCTGCGGTGTGAAAGGGGTATAACTGAGCAACAATGCTCCGATGAAGCAGTACATGCACATCTTTAACGCCAAACATATAGGTGTTGATTTCACAATATCCCTGGAAAGTCACGACACCAATGCCGCTCAGGAGACCTGCGCTGGGACACAGACAGCCGTCATCCAAAAGGTAAGTATAGGGGTGGGTATAAGGGTTAGGGCCCGGGAAGGGGGCGCAGGGTGGGCGGGGTAGGGTTCGGCACTAGGGAGGGTTAGGGTTAGGCACCAGGGGGTGGTTAGACAAAGCCGCCTCCCCCCCGAGATTTAGCCCTAGGTGCAACCCCCCTAGATTTAATTCTAGCCGCCACATATAGAAGATTAGGGTTAGGGTCAGGGGGAGGAGGGTTAGTTTACTTAGCCCCCACAGGAGTCGGGATTCTTGGTTTTGGGATGCCGGCGCCAGTCATGTGACTGCATGCATCCAATCCGGGATATCATACTGAACCACCTGGAATACTTTTATAGAAGTAGGCAGATATTACTGACATTACAGTCTGGTTATCTCAGATTTTTGCAGCCAGCCGTGTGTACCTGCAAGGACATATTGTGTATGTTTCTTACTATTTACTATCTCACAGCTGTGAGCGAGTAGATATAATACAACAATTGTCATTTTCACTAAAACCCAGTTTTATATTGCATAAAGTATCCCAGGTGATAAATCTGGCAACAGTCCATTAACCTTTAATAAAGAACTAATTGAAGCCGGACTGAACAACACTTTCCTTCCCTGTAAACTGTGTGGACCCCTTCGCTCTCTGTTTTTGTGCAGCTGGGGCCTGCAATCGCCCCCTGAGTCCTGCCCCATCACCCAGACTCTGTGAGTCATTTCCTATAGAGTAGACTCTGGAATTGCAGCCCACTGACACCTGCCCAGCTTCCACGGTAACAGAGAATCTCTGGGTTCTTTCGATTGTCTGTCTTAAATTTCCAGAGTTTTTAAATCTCTGCAGACGGCGGATCTGGAATAGGGCTCCTCAGGAAATGGAATTTAATTTCTTTTGTAATATTGTCTGTCATCTTAAAGCACAATAATCCCATAACCATTAGTCCAATTTTATTGTGTGACACATTTACATCAAGGCTCCTATAATTCCTTATAATCTGGGGAACCTTTTGGGACCTCGTGCCTTCAAAGGCTTGTTGTAGCCTGCTGCAGCTGCTGGAGAGCCTTCGGCATTATTTCTTAAGGCTATAAAATTAATTAGGAGTTAGTGACATCATCTCAGTGATGTCACTAATGATTAATCCCTAGTGAATGTATTAAGCAGGTGGTAGAAAAAGAAGGCTTCGGGCAGCACGGATGGTGTAATGGTTAGCATTACTGCCTCACAGCACTGAGCTTATGGGCTCGAGTCCCACCATGACCCTGACTGTGTGGAGTTTGTATATTCTCCCTGTAATTGTGTGGGTTTCCTCCGGGTACTCCGGTTTTCTCCTACAATCCAAAAATATACTGGTATGTTAATTGGATCCCAACAAAATTAACCCTAGCATGCACGTGTGTGTGTGTATGTATACATGTGGTAGGGAATATAGAGTGTAAGCTCCACTGGGGCAGGGACTGATGTGAATGGCCAAGTACTCTCTGTAAAGCGCTGCGGAATATGTGTGCGCTATATAAATAACTGGTAATAATAAATAAGCCTCATCAACCAGAAGAGAAACTCCATTTTGGCCTGGTCCTGGGTCACCTGACCGGTAAATCAAACAAAACAGAGTATCTTACCACGACCGGGCTACAAACAGGCCCCACTGCCGAAAATAGTAAATTAAGAGTAGAACGGGTCTACTGCAGACAGTAATTTAAAGCAGAATCTTCTTGGTAGTGAAGGTCTGTTCTGCACCTACCTCACAGACCCCACAGTAGGGGAATCCTTATTGACGTCACATGATTGCCCTCTGTAATGGGGAAAGTCTTATCTCTTCATCAGTAGCTGTACATAAAGCTCGATGTGACACTGTGTACAGTGATCATGGAACCAGATGGTGTGAGTATATGTTATCATAGGTGGCTATGCATAAACACATAGCAACAGATACGTGCCTTCTATTGTGGATGCTTAGAAACATCCATTTGTCACAAGGGGTTAAAGTGACAAATGGATAATTGAGAATTGTTTTATGGTGTAGATCCCTCTAATGCGTTGTTGGAGATGGTAAATGTTGCAGATGACACCACCCTATACACAAGCATGACCAGTGCTAGTCCTAGGGGTGCCATTCTGGTGGAAGCAGTGTGTGTACAGCTGTGTAGCTGATAGGTGCACAAACAGTTTCCAGGACACTTTCCAAAGTTTCACTGACAAATAAAGTGTCTCTAGAACCAGATATGATGTATGAGTGGTGATATACCAGGGGGTGAAAACCATCAGGGCAACACACTGGGGCCTGGTGGAGCAGATATGAGGAGGTACCGACAGATGGACAAAATGAGAAAAGAGGGAAAGGCAGTAGACAAGCACACCTGAAAACATGAGGGACAGGTATGAGGTAGGTCAATAAGGGGCTGCAAAGAGAGGACAAGGGGGATAGATTTACAGAAAGACATGCAGCGCTAGGAAACATCTGTGGATGAGGTAGGTGCGATGTGTGGATGGTTATGTTAGGGGGAGGGGATGCCAGGGAGATCCCTGATCAGATTTAGCACGAGGGACAAGGGTCAAGGCTGAGCTGATAGCAACTATCCTGATCAGTTCAAGCCTCATATATAAGTTACACTGGATCTAGGCCAGGGGAATACTGACCTAGGTGACCTCTAAAGGAAATGCTCTGTTTACTTTGTCCTAGAACTGGCTACACCCAGGATGCTGCAGCCATGACATGGCGCACGCTCTGCTATATATATATATATATATATATATATATATATATAATTATTAATATTACACAATACATACACTGCCAATTCATATTAATTCTGTACACAGCACAGGGGAGCAAGTTATCCACACACAGCAGTGAATAATTGAAGGGTTAACCCAACCCCCTTCCCCAATTCTGATCCCTTTCCCTATCCATCTGTTTCTTGTTATTCATTTCAGTTCAGGTTCTGTATGCCGTCTCTGGTCATGAAGTAACGAGAACCAGTCCACAGAGGGAATGATACAGTAGTGTTTTTGGCTTATAGGCTCTCGGCCACAAACTTTCATGCATCATTAGTCAGTGAATTCATGAAATATAGATGACAGTGCTACATAAATAAGACACCCATATACATTCTATATACATCTTTTTTCATTCATAGCAGAAAACAGAGGTTCCATTATATCTACTACGCAAATTCAGCAGCTCCTAACTGTAATATACTGTATATAATTTTTCTGATCTGAAGCGTAACAGGCAATCGTCGGGCCTTCCAGTAAAATTTAAAGAACTAGGGAAGGGTAGTCATGTTTCCTCATCACCCCTCCTCACTCCATAGGTCCCCGATCTGCATTAACCAGTGGTGTGAAGAGTGGTTCTTTGTAAATTGCAAGGTATTAATGGGCGGAGTGCACCCACACCAATTCTAGATATGCCACTGGCTTCAGGATAGATTTTGCTTTCTCCCTCCTCTGGCTGCTTTGGCCACTTGATCTGAAAGTGGTGTTAATCTCATAGTTACCTACCTTGCTTCCCCCTCCTCCGGGAGGTGACAGCGTGGTAGGCGCTTAGGTTGTGTGGCGAACAGCAAGGTAGGCTGTACGGGGGGCGTGGCCGGCAGGCTACCCAGGGGCATGGCATCATGATCGTGTCATTGTGGCTCCGTCTCCACTATACAGTGCCGAGAAAACAGGCACTGTATAGTGAAGGGCGGAGTTATGATGACGCGTTTCAGCGTGAATTACATCATCGGATTCAATCCGGACAGCCCACTTGTGCTCTGCTGTGGGTGGCCTCGGGGGTGGTGTGGGTGCCCGAGGGGGAAGGGGTGTACGAGGGGCTGGCAAGAAAGCGGGAGACTTGCCCACCTTTCTGGGGGGCCAGGAGTGCCACCTGATTTTCGTGAGCCTCCCGGCCATTTCGGGAGGTTAGGCAAGTATGGGGTTACTCCCTAGCGACATGGGATTGCGTTTACAAGAGGCACAAGTTAGCTTCTCTTCCTGGGTAATCCTGGGTTTTTGTCTGGACAATACCCGTGCAGTGCAACATGGTTTGCCCTGGTGTAAAGTGAATAAATGAGCCACCAATGTGTCCAATACAATAACCAATCACAGTGTAAATATGCCTGGAAGTGTAAACTGCCAAACCAGCATGGGTAATTTTATATATATATATATATATATATATATATATGTGTGTGGTCTATATAAGTTTATAAATACATCTAGACTCTAAGATATCTGGTTAATGTTACATAATAGCTACATTTTGAAGCCTGTTTTGATTTGCATATTTGTTTTTCTTGTGCGGACTGCGCTGTATTTTTGGATTATCGTATGTTTTGATCTCTTCACCGGCGGCTCACTAATTGGAAGCAGGTTTCCAGTTAAACAATAGCGCAGGCTGCAGTACGCTCTCATAAAACTCTCCAGACCATTTCTGAGTCAGGTACATTTTGCTATATCCAACATTAACAAAATGGATCAAAGTCTGGGATTAAACCCAGAAAAGTGATAAATACCACTTACAAATGACAGTAAACAAATGAAAGGAATATTATACAGATACAGAATACAGAGGTAGATTCTGATCATAATACTATGTTATAAATTACCTAAAAAATGACATTACCACATATAATTCAGATATTCAAATTAACACTAAGCACCAAAATTAAAGTGTCGGGTGTGAGGCAGAGCAACTAGTTTTCCCATATCTTTAGGGCAGTATTCTGATATAATAGATAGAGGTAAAACCGTTGATAATTCAGTCATTTAAGCTGCTGAGACAACACTGGCCCGCCTCTGAGTATGAATCGACCAATCAACGCTATTCATTCTGAAAAGCAAATCTGCCAATCTATCACTGAGGAAGATGAAAAAGTGAGACATTTTCCACAGCAACCAATCAGATTCTAGCTATCATTCATCTAGCACCTACTAATATGACAGAAGCTGATTGGTTAAGACGGCATTGGGAAGAAAATACGGTCAGTTAATGAAGCAAAGGCTGTCTGCTGCCTAAATGCCCCTATAGTTGTCAGTCTGAGCTGAAAGTGTATCTTACCTTGCAGTCTTGGCCATGTAGTAGACATGACAAGTCCAGGTGGAACACTTCCAATGATTGGGTTTCTCAGAGTTATTGAGGTCATTTTCCATGGCTGTGTGGGGGGTCTTTCAGGTTCCTGAGCTTTATCAGACTCTAGTGTAAATGGAAAAGAATATGGTGAGTGCCATAGCATATAAATGAACTTCCACTATATTCTGTCCTCACTAACATATCACTCATCTTCTGGTAATCTCTTAGCTGCTGGAGGACCCTGCTCCTTCCATTGTATAACTCTATGTCTGTGTCTTCCTGTTACCTCCATTTCTCTCCTCACACCATTTTACTGCCCCTGTCACAGGCAGCCCTGTCCTCACTAATAGCCCTTTCACAATACCTTCAAAATACTGGGTTTTTGCATGTGAGCATGCATCAACCCAGGAATTATGTAGGTCTGAATGCAAATGACCCAGGACTAAGTCCAGGGTACGAGACCCTGCTCCCGACCAGGGTCATGGAGGTGAGACCTGGGAATTTGCCAGCGAGAAAGATGAGGCAAATTCCTAGGTCACATGTGTGAAAGCTGCATAACACACACGAGTGGATGAGGCACACACACACTGAAATAATCTGTGCTGCTGTGACTATTCAGATGATCTAATTGGCTAAGAAATTGGGAATATTACAGTTGATCTGGGAATTAAGAGTGAATACAATAAGGTCAGACCTTAGTCAAACATGCCTAAATGAGGCAATTTGTTCTTGGTATCTCATTCAGGTGTGTAGATAGTGAGGCAGTCTTTATTACTTAGACTGTAGCCAGTTTTGTATAGGACAAATGCACCTCCTGTAGTCACTCTTTGGAATCCAATTCAAGAGAATTGAGTGGAATTTTAAGAGCATCTTATAAGAGTACCTGAAGCATGAAAATGTTCCAGGTACACTCCAAGAAAAACACCTGTCTGGATTTTGCCTAAAAATACTAAAGCAAGATGTAAAACATTCCATTGTCTTCCTGTCACCTACACATAAGTCAGCCATTTTGTGAGCGCTACCTCATGCCTTAGTGATGTCCTAGTGAATTCTCATGCAGCATTATCAAAAACATTACTTAAGCTCACAGAGAAAGGCTGCTTCCAATGCGTGTGGGGTACATTTTAAGTTTAACCCCTTCGCCACTGAGAATATTTTGGCACTTTTTGGGCTGGTCACATTCTGAAATCAATATCAGTTATTATTTATGCAACATCCATACAATCTATTCCTTGTTTTTTTTGCTGAAGGTTCTGAGTTTCTAGCCTAACAGTACTTCCTATGGCAAGGATAATCTTCCCAAGATGGCCAACAAAAGTCCTTTTTTAATACATTTTCAAGAAAGTGAACTTACGGTAAAGCAAACCTGTGTATTTTATAAAAAAAACATTTTGGAACCACCAGCATGAAATACTGTGTGGTTGTTGCTTCGGCAATAATCTGAATTTTCAAAACAGTAATAATCTGTATGCAATGCATGTTGATATAGTCTGGTGATCACAGGTCCAAGCAACAGCAAATATAAGGTGAGGGACTTTTCTCTACCATTTAAACCCCTGCAGTTCTTAGAATGAGTCCCACTCATCCTCAGCAGTAAAGGTGTTAACCTGCAACATTTTAAAAACAGTGGGTCCCAGCTATAGTTGGGTATACATCAATTATTTTGGCCCAATATGTTATTTAAAATTACAGTGGAATTATTTTTATATATATTGCAACAAGCCTCTCACCATTATTAATCGGTAGGTGACACCGTTCTTTCATTGTGCATTCATAATATTATAGATTACTCAAGCAGAATAATCTATATGGCAAACTACTGCGAATAAGGTTAACTTGGTCAAACAGATTACATGCCCATGCTTTGCATAACATTTACAAAAAAAAACAAGCGCAAGGTAAAATCAGTGGTTTGTAAGCACATGAGACCATGACATATTATAGTTGGAGGTGTCATCTGTCACTGTGCTCACTATAGACATAAGATGCTATTGGCTTTGGGAACAAAGCAATAGGTTGTAAGATGTATACTCACTCTTCCCATATACTTGCATCGCTGGTGTTGGGGTTTGGTGACCTTGTGAAGACGTTAAGAGCATGTCCTGCAGGCCTGTCTTGCTGGAAGCTATTGGGTGGATGACAGGAGTGTCCTCCTCATCTTCAGTTCCTCCTGTCATTAATATCCGTTCTGTTTCCATCCTTGCTTTTGCCTCCAATGTTACTTGATCCCTGATACTCACAGTAGCATGAGGAAGGTCATCTTCCATGAAATAAGGAGGTAAGGTGGGCAGTGGAGTTGATGGATGTGGCTTGTCGGAAAGATCTGTAGAAGTCTCTACATTATTGACTTGGACAACTGCATCTAATGTTTTCTTGGCCTGAAGCAAAGGAGAAAAATATGGATCTTCTGTGTCGTTTTCAGCTTTTGTGAAATCCTCCTGGATTGTGTTACCATCCTTCTGATAATGTATGCTGTCTGCATGGAGGAACTCAACGTCAGCAGATATAACTTCATTGCCTTCTGGCCCACTATCTACTAAAGTGGAGTATCCATCCGTGGTCCTGAATGCAGCATGGTATCTCTCTGTAGGTTGCATTGCATATACCTTTGGGATTAGATTTTCACCAAGAAAATTGTCCTCAATCATTTCTTTTATAGCTTCCGGTGTGGCTTGGGTATCATCGTCCTCAAGCTCATTTTGAGATTCGACAATATTTTGTAACAGCGCTTTGTTTGCTTGTTCATCTCCACTCTCTATTTGCAGTTTTTGTATTTGGGTGAAAGGTCCGTCATCTCCTGTGTGTACATTTGACAGCAGTTCAGTTGTCAGTGATATGGTGGAAACAACTGGATGAACGGTGGTCAATGCTGCAATTTTCCTCTCCTGCACATTTCCAGAGTCAACATAATTTTCCAGTTGCAAAGCTTGAGAAGATGACTTCTCATCACTCAACTCCGGTCTTTCACCATTTCTCATCTGGACTTGGTTTGTGGTCTCCGATTCTGAATCTGGTTCAGATATTTTGGAAATAGTAGGATGTATCTTGGAGAGCGTATGTCCAGCTTCTTCAGCACTTGTCCCAACAGTGCTCGATGAGCGTCTCTGGCTCATTTTATTGTGTTTTTGCAAGTTGCCAGTTGCCAGTTTTTTATGATCTTTATACGGAAACTCATTTGAGACCTTCTGTACATTCTCCTCTATATTATCTGTTATCTTCTCATCCGGCATAAACGCAGCTACTGATACCAAACTGGCAAATCTCCTTCCAGGTGGTTTGGTATGTGATACTTCTTCATTATTCCTTCCCTCCCAAGGGGAAACGTTTTGGACGTCCAATGCACTTTTAGAAGCCTCTTCAGAAAAATTCTTCCTTGAGTTGCCCTCAGCAACTTCAGGAGTAAGTGTTGCTTTAGTGATGTCTAATTTAATTAAGGTAGTTGACGACTCAATGGCGGCCAAGATGGCCATACATATAAACATGTGAAGATGCACACAATCGGCCATTTTTATTTTCCACGCACAGTAATTTGACCTCAGTTGCTTGCCGTCCTAACGTGGCTTGTTATACTTATATGAATACACCCAAAAGACCTGCCATACAAGAGAAAAGAAAAAGTTACTATTTATAGCTGTGATAATATATACACAATGCAGCTTGCCAAGGCTATTGACAATTTCACATCCTGTCTTTTGCTGAAAAACTGCACTTTGTGAGAAAACAGTCCGTAATTGGGTGGGGATTTATGTACAGAAATTAGGAGCCTTTTTGACATATCACAAATAGCTGTAGAAAATACAACAACAAGGGATCTCATTTTCTATTACCCCTGCTCTGATTAATTTTATGCATTTTTTATTTTCATTAACATAATATTAAGGCTAATGTGACAATGACATTTATTATAATATCTAAACGAAATGTTCATTGGCCAAGGTCTGATGAGTAAAGTTCTAATTTAAAAACTAAGGGGTTGATGTACAGTATCAAGCAGTAACAACAGTGGAGGGTGGTAGTGTTCTTTTTTTCTGATTGCACGTGTGATTAATTTCATGTTCATGTCCATGAATTGTTGATGACAATGAAGTTGAATTGATTGATAGCATCCAATCAGCTTTGAGGAAGTGTTTATCAAGTACATTATATAGAATGATAAGTAGATGAAGATTAGATGCTATTGGCAGCTTCTCCACTGTTCCACTACTCCACTCTTTTCACTGCTTGATACATCAAACCTAACGTACAAGTAGAATGTGTGCTGCTGTATTCTAGAGGAACCAAAAATCGTAAGGTACCCTGACTACATTCAGAAGTCGCTGGGTCAGGGGCAAATGCCCAACCTGACCAGTAGTATAGTGGACTGCATAGCAGGGGTGAACCCACGTATGGGCTAACCATGTTGGTTCTTGGGGCCCTGATAGAAAAAAGGTATTTTCTCCCCGCCTTTTTTTGTTTTATGATGGAGGAGTGGGCCACTCAGCAAGCACCTCATTGTCCTTGCACCCCTCTGCCCCATTTACCCCTATCATTTCAACCACTTGACATCCATTGAGTCTTTTAATCTGCATTACTTCTGGGAAGCAGGCAGAGGATTATTTCACAGAGCCAGTGAGTGCATTGGCGTGGGGGTTATGTTATCTAGGGAATGGTATGGGGAGGTTAATGTTACCAGATGCCCCCAGTGCATAAATGTGGCATCATCACCATTATATCCCACCCACATTTATACAAGATGCAATGTATACATCTCATAGCCATTATTGCATCTACAATGGGTGCAGGGTGTGCGATGCACACAGGCCCCTGGGTCCAGGGGGGCGCACCCATATAATTATTCTCACCTCTCCTGAGTCCTGGCGTTGACCACCACTGCAGACCGAAATCACCAGTAAAATATCGGGGCGTCCATTTTCTCTGAGAATTGGGCATCCGCAGTAGAGATGTATCCAGGGACATAGCACAGGTGCCATGTTCCTGGAGACCTGCACATTCACAGTACATTCCGGCACAAAGCCATATTCTGCTGCGCTGCCAGAGGAGAGGGCCTGCATGAGCCTGCATTGAGCCCTCTCCTCTCTTAAACCGCCCCTGCTCATAGCCAACATATTTCAGGATTTATGTGACTCAAAACAGGATACATGGTAAAGGCGCAGGCTTAACTTGCGTCTGCACTAACACTTGCACACACCTGACCCACATGTCCACACACAGGAAGCTACAAACCCAAGATAGGCATGACTCTGTATGGATGAGAAGAGGCATCTTTACATCATGAAAATGCACTTATGTTCAGCTATAAACCAGGCCCAATGTGCCTTATGATGTCATTGGTTCCCCCCGTGAATCGCTAGGCTGCTTTTTCATGAATATTAGTTCAGCTCAGAGATCTTCTCCCCTCATGTAGTTGACAGCGGCACTTTATTGGACACTATAGTCCTTTTTGGTTCTTTTTTTGTCCTAAGCATAGTATTAACCTTCCAGAATCATCTACCTTTAAAAATGTCTCAGATGACCCAGCCATGCTGTGTTAAGGCTTCATCGGGATAAGGAAGCACTGGTTGTTCCAAGTTTTCATTCATATGCCTTAAAATGGGCTCTAACATTAAACTCAAATAAAATACCTGGGCTTATTTCCAAAGAGAAGACAGACCACATATGAAAATCATTTGCAGTCATGTTTTTTTTTCCTTGAGACCAGCCTAAAAAAAATTTTTTTTTACATATACTTGTATGTGAATGGGAAAGAGCACTCACCGCAGATAACATTTCAAACAACCTGGAGTCAGCGAACACTTTATTAGTTTGAGGTCCCATTGAAATTTTCTGACATTTCCTCTCTTAAGTAATGTTTTGGTTAAGTCTTTTCCTATTTCTGGGAATTGTAATGCTAAACAAATATACATTGTGCTGGAAAGGGATATTCCATGGCCTAGCAAAAAGGCTTTGAGGCCTTGTCCTGTAATGCTGGACCAGCTATAGATTTGATGCTATGATAGATGCAAAAAATAAATTTTGTGTTCAGTAACTAAAAAGTGAGCAAAACACGAATCTGTGCAAGTTACAAAATTAGATAAATTTGCTCAATAACAAAAACACAACACTAATTCTTTCACCCCGTCCGAGACTAAATCTACGGAGCGACCTCACCAGAGCCTTGATGAACGCACTTGACCTCCCTGCTAATGCAAGGTTAACATCACACCACAGAGTTTTTTTAGTGAGAGGTTTCGAGTGCTAGGCGCGCTGAACACAGACAGACAAAAGCATTTTTTCACATTACACAGCGACGGTATAGATTTGAATGAACTTACAGTTAAGTGGGACTGCAGCTTCACATAACGTTCTCGACCATTTGCTTTTTTTTTTTTAAACAGATTACTGTTATTAGAGAGAGAAGGGCCGAACAAGATAAAAGGACTCATTGTGTGATAGTCAGCTTGTGTTACTGGCCAGAGTGCACAGCCAATAGTAGCAATGACTATTTCATGCCTGCACCCACGTCTCCCAATACTTATGAGGCTGAAGTACATAAACAGACAGCCCTTGACATACAACATTTAACCCCATTCTCGACTCGCCCAGCTATCAGGAAGGATATACTGTATGTGGCTCTACTGTATTCAATGTTGGCAATTGAAAAACTGTAAATTCTGGTTGTAATTAGAGCCTTTTCTGCAGTAGAGATGTTAAAATGTATTGATGGTGCTGATAGTGTTATGTATTGTCAACCTTATCCATAGGATAATAATACGCGCTAATATTTCTATTTTTGTTTTAATAAAAAAATAAGATTTTACTTACCGATAAATCTATTTCTCGGAGTCCGTAGTGGATGCTGGGGTTCCTGAAAGGACCATGGGGAATAGCGGCTCCGCAGGAGACAGGGCACAAAAAGTAAAGCTTTTCCAGATCAGGTGGTGTGCACTGGCTCCTCCCCCTATGACCCTCCTCCAGACTCCAGTTAGGTACTGTGCCCGGACGAGCGTACACAATAAGGGAGGATTTTGAATCCCGGGTAAGACTCATACCAGCCACACCAATCACACCGTACAACTTGTGATCTAAACCCAGTTAACAGTATGATAACAGCGGAGCCTCTGAAAGATGGCTTCCTTCAACAATAACCCGAATTAGTTAACAATAACTATGTACAATTATTGCAGATAATCCGCACTTGGGATGGGCGCCCAGCATCCACTACGGACTCCGAGAAATAGATTTATCGGTAAGTAAAATCTTATTTTCTCTATCGTCCTAGTGGATGCTGGGGTTCCTGAAAGGACCATGGGGATTATACCAAAGCTCCCAAACGGGCGGGAGAGTGCGGATGACTCTGCAGCACTGAATGAGAGAACTCCAGGTCCTCCTTAGCCAGAGTATCAAATTTGTAAAATTTTACAAACGTGTTCTCCCCTGACCACGTAGCTGCTCGGCAAAGTTGTAATGCCGAGACCCCTCGGGCAGCCGCCCAAGATGAGCCCACCTTCCTTGTGGAGTGGGCCTTTACAGATTTAGGCTGTGGCAGGCCTGCCACAGAATGTGCAAGTTGGATTGTGCTACAGATCCAACGAGCAATCGTCTGCTTAGACGCAGGAGCACCCATCTTGTTGGGTGCATACAATATAAACAACGAGTCAGATTTTCTGACTCCAGCTGTCCTTGCAATATATATTTTTAATGCTCTGACAACGTCCAGTAACTTGGAGTCCTCCAAGTCACTTGTAGCCGCAGGCACTACAATAGGCTGGTTCAGATGAAATGCTGACACCACCTTAGGGAGAAAATGCGGACGAGTCCGCAGTTCTGCCCTGTCCGAATGGAAAATCAGATATGGGCTTTTGTAAGATAAAGCTGCCAGTTCTGACACTCTCCTGGCCGAAGCCAGGGCTAGAAGCATGGTCACTTTCCATGTGAGATATTTCAAATCCACCTTCTTTAGTGGTTCAAACCAATGAGATTTTAGAAAGTCCAAAACCACATTGAGATCCCACGGTGCCACTGGAGGCACCACAGGAGGCTGTATATGTAGCACTCCCTTAACAAAGGTCTGGACTTCAGGGACTGAAGCCAATTCTTTTTGAAAGAAAATCGACAGGGCCGAAATTTGAACCTTAATAGATCCCAATTTGAGACCCATAGACAATCCTGATTGCAGGAAATGTAGGAATCGACCCAGTTGAAATTCCTCCGTCGGAGCACTCCGATCTTCGCACCACGCAACATATTTTCGCCAAATTCGGTGATAATGTTGCACGGTTACTTCCTTCCTTGCTTTAATCAAAGTAGGAATGACTTCTTCCGGCATGCCTTTTTCCTTTAGGATCCGGCGTTCAACCGCCATGCCGTCAAACGCAGCCGCGGTAAGTCTTGAAACAGACAGGGACCCTGCTGAAGCAAGTCCCTCCTTAGAGGTAGAGGCCACGGATCTTCCGTGATCATCTCTTGAAGTTCCGGGTACCAAGTCCTTCTTGGCCAATCCGGAACCACTAGTATCGTCCTTACGCCTCTTTGCCGTATAATTCTCAATACTTTTGGTATGAGAGGCAGAGGAGGAAACACATACACCGACTGGTACACCCAAGGCGTTACCAGCGCGTCCACAGCTATTGCCTGCGGATCTCTTGACCTGGCGCAATACCTGTCCAGTTTTTTGTTGAGGCGAGACGCCATCATGTCCACCATTGGTCTTTCCCAACGGGTTACCAGCATGTGGAAGACTTCTGGATGAAGTCCCCACTCTCCCGGGTGAAGATCGTGCTGAGGAAGTCTGCTTCCCAGTTGTCCACTCCCGGGATGAACACTGCTGACAGTGCTATCACATGATTCTCTGCCCAGCGAAGAATCCTTGCAGCTTCTGCCATTGCACTCCTGCTTCTTGTGCCGCCCTGTCTGTTCACATGGGCGACTGCCGTGATGTTGTCCGACTGGATCAACACCGGTTTTCCCTGAAGCAGAGGTTCTGCCTGGCTTAGAGCATTGTATATTGCTCTTAGTTCCAGAATGTTTATGTGAAGAGACGTTTCCAGGCTCGTCCATACTCCCTGGAAGTTTCTTCCTTGTGTGACTGCTCCCCAGCCTCTCAGGCTGGCGTCCGTGGTCACCAGGATCCAATCCTGTATGCCGAATCTGCGGCCCTCCAATAGATGAGCACTCTGCAACCACCTCAGAAGAGACACCCTTGTCCTTGGAGACAGGGTTATCCGCAGGTGCATCTGAAGATGCGACCCTGACCATTTGTCCAACAGATCCCTTTGGAAAATTCTTGCGTGGAATCTGCCGAATGGAATTGCTTCGTAAGAAGCCACCATTTTTCCCAGGACTCTTGTGCATTGATGTACAGACACCTTTCCTGGTTTTAGGAGGTTCCTGACAAGCTCGGATAACTCCTTGGCTTTTTCCTCCGGGAGAAAAACCTTTTTCTGAACCGTGTCCAGAATCATCCCTAGGAACAGCAGACGAGTTGTCGGCATTAACTGGGATTTTGGAATATTCAGAATCCACCCGTGCTGTTTTAGCACTTCTTGCGACAGTGCTAATCCCATCTCTAGCTGTTCTCTGGACCTTGCCCTTATTAGGAGATCGTCCAAGTATGGGATAATTAATATGCCTTTTCTTCGAAGAAGAATCATCATCTCGGCCATTACCTTTGTAAAGACCCGAGGTGCCGTGGACAATCCGAACGGCAGCGTCTGAAACTGATAGTGACAGTTTTGTACAACGAACCTGAGGTACCCCTGGTGTGAGGGGTAAATTGGAACGTGGAGATACGCATCCTTGATGTCCAAGGATACCATAAAGTCCCCCTCTTCCAGGTTCGCTATCACTGCTCTGAGTGACTCCATCTTGAACTTGAACTTCTTTATGTACAGGTTCAAGGACTTCAGATTTAGAATAGGCTTTACCGAGCCATCCGGCTTCGGTACCACAAAAAGAGTGGAATAATACCCCTTCCCTTGTTGTAGAAGAGGTACCTTGACTATCACCTGCTGAGAGTACAGCTTGTGAATGGCTTCCAAAACCGTCTCCCTTTCGGAGGGGGACGTTGGTAAAGCAGACTTCAGGAAACGGCGAGGTGGATCTGTCTCTAATTCCAACCTGTACCCCTGAGATATTATCTGCAGGATCCAGGGATCTACCTGCGAGTGAGCCCACTGCGCGCTGTAATTTTTGAGACGACCACCCACCGTCCCCGAGTCCGCTTGAGAAGCCCCAGTGTCATGCTGAGGCTTTTGTAGAAGCCGGGGAAGGCTTCTGTTCCTGGGAAGGAGCTGCCTGTTGCTGTCTCTTCCCTCGACCTCTGCCTCGTGGCAGATATGAATAGCCCTTTGCTCTCTTATTTTTAAAGGAACGAAAGGGCTGCGGTTGAAAAGTCGGTGCCTTTTTCTGTTGGGGAGTGACTTGAGGTAGAAAGGTGGATTTCCCGGCTGTAGCCGTGGCCACCAAATCTGATAGACCGACTCCAAATAACTCCTCCCCTTTATACGGCAAAACTTCCATATGTCGTTTTGAATCCGCATCGCCTGTCCACTGTCGCGTCCATAAAGCTCTTCTGGCCGAAATGGACATAGCACTTACCCGTGATGCCAGTGTGCAGATATCCCTCTGTGCATCACGCATATAAAGAAATGCATCCTTTATTTGTTCTAACGACAGTAAAATATTGTCCCTGTCCAGGGTATCAATATTTTCAATCAGGGACTCTGACCAAACTACCCCAGCACTGCACATCCAGGCAGTCGCTATAGCTGGTCGTAGTATAACACCTGCATGTGTGTATATACTTTTTTGGATATTTTCCATCCTCCTATCTGATGGATCTTTAAGTGCGGCCGTCTCAGGAGAGGGTAACGCCACTTGTTTAGATAAGCGTGTTAGCGCCTTGTCCACCCTAGGAGGTGTTTCCCAGCGCTCCCTAACCTCTGGCGGGAAAGGGTATAATGCCAATAATTTCTTTGAAATTATCAGCTTTTTATCAGGGGCAACCCACGCTTCATTACACACGTCATTTAATTCTTCTGATTCAGGAAAAACTATAGGTAGTTTTTTCACACCCCACATAATACCCTGTTTAGTGGTACCTGTAGTATCAGCTAAATGTAACGCCTCCTTCATTGCCAAAATCATATAACGTGTGGCCCTACTGGAAAATACGGTTGATTCGTCACCGTCACCACTGGAGTCAGTGCCTGTGTCTGGGTCTGTGTCGACCGACTGAGGCAAAGGGCGTTTCACAGCCCCTGACGGTGTTTGAGTCGCCTGGACAGGCACTAATTGATTGTCCGGCCGTCTCATGTCGTCAAACGACTGCTTTAGCGTGTTGACACTATCCCGTAGTTCCATAAATAAAGGCATCCATTCTGGTGTCGACTCCCTAGGGGGTGACATCCTCATATTTGGCAATTGCTCCGCCTCCACACCAATATCGTCGTCATACATGTCGACACACACGTACCGACACACAGCAGACACACAGGGAATGCTCCTAACGAAGACAGGACCCACTAGCCCTTTGGGGAGACAGAGGGAGAGTTTGCCAGCACACACCAAAAGCGCTATATATAACAGGGATAGCCTTATAATAAGTGCTCCCTTATAGCTGCTTTATATATATCAAAATATCGCCATAAATTTGCCCCCCCTCTCTGTTTTACCCTGTTTCTGTAGTGCAGTGCAGGGGAGAGACCTGGGAGCCGTCCTGACCAGCGGAGCTGTGAGAGGAAATGGCGCCGTGTGCTGAGGAGATAGGCCCCGCCCCTTTTCCGGCGGGCTCGTCTCCCGCTATTTAGTGAATCCAGGCAGGGGTTAAATATCTCCATATAGCCTCTGGGGGCTATATGTGAGGTATTTTTAGCCTTTATATAGGTTACATTTGCCTCCCAGGGCGCCCCCCCCCAGCGCCCTGCACCCTCAGTGACTGCGTGTGAAGTGTGCTGAGAGGAAAATGGCGCACAGCTGCAGTGCTGTGCGCTACCTTTAGAAGACTGCAGGAGTCTTCAGCCGCCGATTCTGGACCTCTTCTGACTTCAGCATCTGCAAGGGGGCCGGCGGCGCGGCACCGGTGACCATCCAGGCTGTACCTGTGATCGTCCCTCTGGAGCTGATGTCCAGTAGCCAAGAAGCCAATCCATCCTGCACGCAGGTGAGTTCACTTCTTCTCCCCTCAGTCCCTCGTTGCAGTGATCCTGTTGCCAGCAGGACTCACTGTAAAATAAAAAACCTAAGCTAAACTTTTTCTAAGCAGCTCTTTAGGAGAGCCACCTAGATTGCACCCTTCTCGGCCGGGCACAAAAATCTAACTGGAGTCTGGAGGAGGGTCATAGGGGGAGGAGCCAGTGCACACCACCTGATCTGTAAAAGCTTTACTTTTTGTGCCCTGTCTCCTGCGGAGCCGCTATTCCCCATGGTCCTTTCAGGAACCCCAGCATCCACTAGGACGATAGAGAAACTAACATTCATTTTAATGATGCAAGATTTCCTTACTGACACCAGACTGATTTGGTACATAAATGCATTGCGTCATGTATATTGCGAAATTAACTGAATAGCAAAACATTGGTTTCCAAACTGGTCATATAAATCATACTTACCTACCCTCGTAGAATGTCCAGAAGACTCCAGAATTTCTGGGAGCTCTCCCACCCTCCTTGGAGAGTAAACCAACCTCCTTGATCCCTTTCATAAAATTGCACTGAGTAGCGAAACGTGTCAGTGACATGTGCCAGGACAGCAGGCATCTCTGGAAGCAATTCCTTTACCAACAAGGGGACAACGTGCTCTATTATCTTCTCCAGCATACCAACTGTGGAGTATTATTAATACCCTTTGCGTTGGACACCTCTGCCTTTATGGACCATCACTAAATGGACTCCATCAATTGATCACAGAGCCAGTAATTTCTTAGCTAGACTGTCACCATCAAGGGCTAAGAGCCTTATTGTTGAACTGACCAATAACTGTCTCAGTACTGGACCAATTCATATGCCCAGAGACCTGCCTAATACTTTTGGATTTTTATTCCCATTTTAAGGCTATCTTATTTTATTCTAGTTTTAATCATATTTATATTTGTGTATTAAAACTGCTTTTACTGCTTGACATAAATATTTTATTTGGATTTGATTACATGTCAGTAGCGCTGTGTATTTACAGTATACCTTTCCATTCTATTGTTTTTGTAAACCTCTCATAGTAGAGCCTGTTGTTTTATATACTTGTTATATAAATTCTAGCCTCCTGGATCCCACCTACTTCCAAAGTGAATTGGAAGGTGGGAGAGATTTACAGATGGGTCCATGTTTATCTTGACCTTTAATAAAATTAACTGAGACTGGGCAGTCGGACTTAATCCCCTGCTGCAATGACTTAATCCCCTGCTGTATTGTTCTCTGTATTGTATTGCAGCTGAGAACAATAGATGAAGGGTTTATGTTAATAATACCCCTTTTCCACTTACGAGCACGGGTCGCAGCCGGGAGCCTGACACGGGAGCTGCCCCCTGCTGCGACCCGTGCTCGGCCCCTTTCCCATCAGCAGTCACAACCCGGCATGTGCCGGGTTGGTGACGCTTCTAGTGACGCGGCAGGGGCGGCGCAGGGAGATCACATGATCTCCCAGCGCCGCCCTTCCATACAGTGTAAATGGGAGCCGTGTCGCATCGACACGGCTCCCGTTTACACTACAACCCTACCCGGATCAGTCCCGTGTCCTACCCAGGTAAATAGCCGGGTAGGATTCACGGGTCACTTGATCCGGGTTTACCCTTTTCCACTTGCAAAAAACACGGGTAAATGCGCGCCCCCGTGCATTTACCCGTGTTTTTTTAGCTAGTGGAAAAGGGGTATTAACCATGTTGTGCCTAGGCGCAGCAAACTAGCCAAGATAACCATGGACCCATCTGTACGACGTGTTTCGCCATGAATTGCATACAGATGGGTCCATGTTTATCTTGACCTTTAATAGGATTAACTGAGACTGGGAAATCGGACTTAATCCCCTGCTGTAATGACTTAATCCCCTGCTGTATTGTTCTCTGTTTTTGTATTGCAGCTGAGGACAATAGATGAAGGGTTTATGTTAATAAACCATGTTGTGCCTAGGCGCAGCAAACTAGCCAAGATAACCATGGACACATCTGTACTTGTGGTATTGCCCCTGTTACCAAATGTTGCAAATTGCACCAGTGTGCAATGGGGGCAAGGTTTGTCAAAGTCAAAAATATTACATAGAGAGACCATATAAACTGCACACATATAAGTCGCTATACTTGCAAATATGCGCAGCGAGCACAGCAATATATGGAAACACACGCATTTGCTCGGACATGGCACTGAGATGGATTCGGCGCTTGTTTCATACAGTACATGGTTATAATAATGAACAGCACCAGACATCATGGAGATTTAGAATTGGCTGATGAATTAATGTCATGGATGTGTATCATTCGAACCGAACCAGATAAACACATCATGTTTGGTATTGAAGCAAGCAGAATGAGGTGTGGGTTAGTTTGAGGCCTGTTGTGTTGTTGTGGGACATTGCAGCGGATAGATATGATTATATGTATAAAAGCTAAGATCATATTGTTAGAACAATGGATGCTCAAGACAACCTTTTACTAAGTTTTCAGGGCTGAACCTGATTAGCATATACAAAGGAGAAAGAAAGACCCCTCCCCCAGGTACTGGTCAAACAGGAAGGTAGTGGTCAGGTGTGGCCTCAGAGAACAGATGTAATGTAGCTACACTCACACACACACACACAGCTACCTGGCACCCAGCAGCATGGCGGCTAAATCCCCAGGACATCTTCCAAACTAAAGGCTAAGTATTGAATTTCACATGGCTAGATAAGGAAACAGACAGATTGCTTTCTGGTTTAAATAGGATATTGTAACTTGGTTGTGTGATTGTTGGGTGTTTGTGGATACTCTGTGAAGTCTGTGATAAATTGGAACAGTATACAATCTGTAGCATAGTATTTGTGGTATTTGTTTGCCTATGGAGATTTAAAATAGATTGTGCTGGTTAGTTATACTATATATCCTGTTAATCATAAATACCACCATGCAGTTACGTTTGTGTTAATTACATTGTGATCTGGTCTTGTGATGAATATGCTCTGGTTATTGAGATACTGAAGTTGTTTGGGATGTGAAATTATGAGATGGTTCTAGGAAGTTGGATTACATTGTGAAAGGTGATTTAGATGGTTTGGAATTGTAAAATCAGAACATATGCATTGTTTTGAGGCTTGGACATTTTGGAATAAAATGGAGTCTTGTGTTTTCTGCTATGTGATTGTGGTGTAGTAGAGTGCCATGTGTTTGGACCTGCAAATCTAAAATGGCTGCTGCTGGATGTCTTCCCCTCCCCCTTTCAGGCATGTGGTGCAGTCTTTGGAATTATGGGAGTTTTCTCAAAATGGAGTCTAGCTTCCATCCCATGCTGTATTCAGCATTGACTAACTGCGCAGCGATTGTCTCTCACATGTGTAGTTTTATCTGCAACCATGTTGTCTCTTATTTAATGTTATCATGAGCCATTTCTCTCTATCTATCTCTTCTTCTCTTCCCCTTCCATTTTCCCATAAATAGTAATTGTATTGTATTGTATTTCTTGTGTAGTTATCTGGTTAGGTAGTCTCTGTTATATTGTAGTGTATCATTTGTACTGTGATTCTCTTTTACAAGTATATTAGATATAATACAGTTAATAGGCTTTGGACCCTAAACCAGTATCTGTGTATTTTCTATAGTTTTAAGTGTTCACTTGAGCGTCGGTAACGCTCAAGCAGCTTTGTAGCTAGTCAGGTTACACAAGGTTGCACTTACACCCTGTATTCACATTAAGGTATTCTGTGTATTTCATTGATAAGGTTTAGACATAAAGGTATAGCGTTGTGAGCGTCTGCGCCGCTGGTGACCTCCTCGTGGTCTCAAGCGTCCGCTACGCCATAGCGAAGCATTACGTTTGTCTATAGCCAATAGCGTGCCTGCCTGTGATCATTTACTCGTGAGTAAACGTGACGCCTGAGCGTCTCGATCACGGCTAAGCGATCGATACGCAAATAGCGTACCTTTACGGTACTTCTCACGCATTCAGCGTACAGTGTTCTTAGACCTCATAAAGGGTTGTTTATACGACAAAGGAATTTAGCATTGTCAATTGGGGGACTCGTCCTGTCCTTCACATATCTCTGCTAGGTAATATCAGCAGACATTATCCATCAGCAAAGGGCGGGATCATATTCCTTGCAGTGCTGATTGGATAAGCGTCTGTTTCGCTTAGTAAAGGGTGCTGAGGGAATCCGGGACCGGAGGTAAGAACAGTACGCTATTGTCTTTGAAAATCTGGTTTTTATTTCAATTTGGTGCCAACTACACACTCAGGCCTAGAATAACTTTAGGAGTTTTGAATGATGACTTTCTTTGTGACAAGAGGCCGCATGGTCTGTCCACCATTTTGTGTGACCCTCATGGAGGTGGAAGGGGGAGGAGCAGCGGCCATTTTGGGAAGGTCAAATTTTTTATTTTTTTTTCTGAGCGGCTGGTTTTCAGTTGACTCAGGAAACAATCAGCCATCCACTGTCAAAAAGAAATCATCATTTAATGAGGTTTTTTTTTTTAATGCATTTATTTAATCTATATCATAGTCAATCATAAGTAATAGTGATTGGTACTTATATGTAATATCTATATGCGTGTGCTTACATCAATGTATGTTATTAGATTAAATTTAGAATTGCATTTTCATCTGTGTAAGTTTCACATCTCACCTTCCTGTTTGCCATTTGCATTGATAACGTGCTGAGAAAATTTGCTGCTATAAAAAAAAAAAAAAGGTAAGGGAGTAACTGAAAAAAAAAAAACAAGCACACAGCATAGAAGATACTGTGTGGTGTTTGGTAAGCGTTTATATAGTGAAATATCGCTTATAGTAAGGCGATACAGAAGCCACAAGACAATAGCACACATTTGTTCAGTTTCCAAAATTTAGTTTAAATACCTTACTTTACTGTAACGCCTCTGGGGAGAGCTATCAGACTACGGGAAATGATTTTTCTGATCAGAAAACTATAAGAATGATAGTGGGTTGAAAACGGTATGAGTGTATTGAATCCCGCTTTGTGGACTTTGTGATCTATGTGATAAAACGGTATTGAACTCCGCTTTGTGGACTTTGTGATCTGTGTGATCTATGTGGAACGTGATGAGCACGATCTGAGTGAAAACGTGCAACAGAGTGTGATAAAGTTTTCGTTGTATTACGCTCTGGCTGTTTTGGAGCACAGTAGGGAGACTCCAATGATCCTACCATTTATGGGCAACAAGTGTCTATAAGTGGTACGATTGGACCGCACGGTTGTATGTGTGACCAATAACGCAACGTGATATGAGGTCGTATATCCATGCGTAAATCTTGCCCTCATACGTGTTGTAGGGAGCACATGCAAGCGTGATTTGTGTAAAGAAAAAGGAAGGGAATTTCCTCAGGAAAATCTCTAGAGATAGGGCCTGCAACGGCTACACGTGTCTGCTAGAAGGCGGAACGGGGATACCCGGAGCAGAAGAAGTTCAGTGGAAGAGCTTTAAGGATTTCCAACGAAGTTCTGTGTTTGGTGCATTTTAGGAAGTTTTTCTGTGTTAAAAAGGTCCACAATGGCAGCCAAGTGCACAACACAGAGACGGTCGGAGGTCAGGATTCAGACTCCAGAGGCTTGCAGACCCCGAGGGTCTGCTCGGTTAGTAATGTGGGGGAAATATGGTCCCCACACTGAGACCTTTTGTGATGAATGGACACGAATGACTGCGGGGGATAAGGCACCATTTCCCGGGATAGGTAGTTTTGACTCAGAGGTGTTGCATAATTTAAGGCAAAGGATCAGTCTCATAAAATCCTGGAAACAACGAGTTAAACATGATGATTGTTTGCAGTTATGGCAACAGGAAAGTGAAATGCAAAGAAATGTAACTTACATATCTAACTTTCATCTTGAGAGGAGAGACATGGCATTGAAGAGGATTATGGTTGCAGAGAAATGGCACAATGTTGTACGATAAAAATGCACTTAGTAACTGTATTAAGAATGAAAGTGTTAAATGTAATAATGTTTATGAAAATGAAAGTGTAAAAATTACAAATGTTAACCTGTGCAAGTCGCACCCCATGTTAAACTTCCCTCAGGATTACCAACAAGAAAGTGAGCCCAGAACGATGTCGGCACCTCTTCCAGAAGCCATCCTACAAGACATCCAGGTGGACGCGACCAAATTGGTAAAGGCAATAATCAAACCCCCTAACGGAGGGTCAGGTGAGGTCGTGTCCACAGGTACGTACAATGTTTTATATCACGCACAAACAAATGTACCCCATATTGTAAGACCAAAACAAGGTGATGTAATTGAGTTTAGTCCTGTCAGGGTGATCACAGTCCCCAATGGGAAGACTGATGATCAGGGAACCATTCCCGTCAAGGACAGTGCAATGCGCCATCCCTGGTCCCGGACAGAATTGAGATCAATCATGTCTGATTACCCAGATCCTAGGAAAGATCTAACTGTATGATCAAAGATTCACAGAAGGTATATCAACTCCCTAGACAACGACATAATCATGGTATCCAAGGAATCAGGTAGGTACAGGGAAAGCGGTTGATGGTGATGAGCATCCAAGCGTTTGAGGAGGCATCAAATCAACCAAAACCCCAGGCCATTGGCACATGGAGGAACTTAAGGATTTGTGATCTGTGCAAAAGAGAAGGGCATTATGCCAGTAACTGCAACAGCCCACATAAAATCAGACCCCCTAGACATGAAAATGAGCAAAAGTTATGACACACCAAATTATAATCAGGGATCATATAGGAAGAATTTTGGGCCACACCCATAATATATAGTCAGGAAAGGTGATCATTAGGACTGATGGTAAGCCTGAGGTAACGGTTAATAAATTGGGAGGTCATTCCCTGAAGACACAGGAATGACCAGGTGAAACGTTGTAAATGTATCTGTGAAATGTTTTTTTTTCTCTCTCTCTCTATCCCCATCTCTGACGAGTATTGGTAAGAATTCACACATTGCATATCCACTTGGTCCTTGCAGAAGTCTACCAAACCCCAGCATGACCTCCGCCACAATGTATTTCTGGCCAGATACAGACAGTGGAGTAATGCAGGTGCTGGTGGGGAGGGACTGCTCAAGGAGACCATTAGACACGTAGATATGACAGCCTGATAATCTGACAATGTTTTTCTAATGCTAACAATGTTTTCTTAATGTTGACAATGTTTTAAAAATGCTTTGTTTCTCTTTTCCTATTGATGGTTAATGTCGAGTTATGTAATATATATATGCATATGAATTGTTCTCTATCTCTTGTTTTTTTTTTGTTTTCTCTCTCTTCTCACTCATGTTTTCATGGTTTAAAGATGGTATGTCACCCCTCAGTTGGACCAATGGTAATGCCAGATTTTTGCTCCTTACAGAAAGATCGCCGGTTAGGAAGGAATATTGCATCACCAGAATGTTCGTTTGGAAGACTGAGAGACAGCACCTTTGAGAGGACAGCAGAACAAGAAGAACAACAAGACGAGAGAACTTATTATCGTAACAAGTTCTCCCCCCCTCAAACTGATTTCTTATACCCCCTTTACAAATTTCTTCTTTTCTCATCCTGTAAGATGGACTTGCCCCAAGAGACTGTGATATGGATTTTCCTGTTGACCATGATGTTGACCAGAACAGTCTGTTTCGGTGAGAGTACCAGTGAGGTCGAGAAAGGATCCAGAAAGGTCCTGATGACTGAGACGGAGGTGTAAATTTCCAATAGCAACCCAATCACCAAGCAAAGGCGAGTACCGGGCACGATCTAACAACCATGTTATTTGTAAACAATTGTGAAGGATTGTTAGTTCAAAAAGAAAATTGTATCTGTAGGCTCTGTGACAATCTGGTAGAGGATGGATGCATAAAGAAATGCCAATCCAGTTTTAATATCCATATGGACCGGCATCCATTGAGTGACTATCACTCCTTAGTGGGTAGTGTGTTAAATAAAACAGATTGTTGGGTATGCTCTCAAGTACCTCAGGGTCATAGTAAATCAGGGCTAGTACCATTTCCTTTAACGATAGGGGAGGTACTTGAGCTAAAGGGTGGGAGACCGGTGGACAGGAGGTTTAATATCTCCAGCCCTCCTAGTTTGAAGCTCCACCAATACCATGTGGATAGGTCCCTATTATGTTTTAACATCTCCAATCCCCGAAAGCCGGGAAATTGGGAAGTGTCATGGAGCAACCAAACCATGACCTTTTCGCATAGAGCAGATAGAATGCCTACAGATACAGAGCTTGTACGCCACATAGCCAGTAGAGGAAAATCTTTCCGGTATAGGTATACCTTAGGAAATAGGATTACGAGAGTTGGAGAAGTATCACCAGGATACTGTGCACATATCGTACAAACTGATACGTGTACTAAACAGATGGGAGAATTAGGGTTAGGAGAGTTCACATGGAAAATGTGTAACATGGTAATGACATATTCCGTCCCATATGTTCTCCCCGATGATGCATATTTCATATGCGGGAGAAAGGCGTATGAGCGGCTTGCCCCAAACTCTGAAGGATTGTGTTGTATTGGAAAAGTACTACCTGAGGTAATGAGTCTAAGGAGTGAGGAAACTGTAATTAACCTGGATTTGGTATATGACCCAATGATAGAAACCATGATGTGATGAAAATGCGATTATACGGTCCGTTTCTTTCACCTGTTTTTCTGCTTTTCTCCAAGATACAAAGACCCCCTTGGACGAGGAAGTTGATGAGACGCTATACAGACAACAGACAAGCACCAAAGATGAAGTTTTGACAACCTATGATATGGACACTTGATGAACTTTGCCATGGATCCCCAGTTTCCCTAGTATTTTAAACTCACGCTAGCCCAACATTTTTTGTAAATCTGATGGCACTGACAAAGCTATTTGCTCATGCCCAAAGAGCAATACAGCGCAAAGAAGACGACTCTCAACAGATACCGAACAAAACTTCAACAACAGATGTACATTTCCCTGACATAGAATATCATTGCATTTTCCATAAGTGTTCTTTATCTTCATCTCTACAACCCTCAGGTAATGACACACATAGTCGATAGGGAATACAGGCACAGATATCAGCAACCACATACCTCCCCCATTCATGTATCATCAACTAAAATGTGCTCCCCCATTTTGTTACAACCACAGCCGAAATGAGCTCGGTAAAGTTTGACAGCCCATCCACAGACCCTTAGTACGGGATAAGAAGGAATTCAAATGTATACTTCGCAATACCTCGAAGCTTGATGTACAACACGTACGGCACGATGATACATGACCCCCCAAACATGGATTCATACACACATGCTTCTGCTATCTCACTAGGTCATACCCTCTTCACACCTTCTCCTCTCTCCTCCCTTACCCAACCATGAAAATGTATTAACCCCTGACATATATTTTTCTCTTTTTGAAATGTTTTAGGAAGTGGCAGTTATTGGTGACTGCCAAAGGGTGGACTGTCAAAGTCAAAAATATTACATAGAGAGACCATATAAACTGCACACATATAAGTCGCTATACTTGCAAATATGCGCAGCGAGCACAGCAATATATGGAAACACACGCATTTGCTCGGACATGGCACTGAGATGGATTCGGCGCTTGTTTCATACAGTACATGGTTATAATAATGAACAGCACCAGACATCATGGAGATTTAGAATTGGCTGATGAATTAATGTCATGGATGTGTATCATTCGAACCGAACCAGATAAACACATCATGTTTGGTATTGAAGCAAGCAGAATGAGGTGTGGGTTAGTTTGAGGCCTGTTGTGTTGTTGTGGGACATTGCAGCGGATAGATATGATTATATGTATAAAAGCTAAGATCATATTGTTAGAACAATGGATGCTCAAGACAACCTTTTACTAAGTTTTCAGGGCTGAACCTGATTAGCATATACAAAGGAGAAAGAAAGACCCCTCCCCCAGGTACTGGTCAAACAGGAAGGTAGTGGTCAGGTGTGGCCTCAGAGAACAGATGTAATGTAGCTACACTCACACACACACACACAGCTACCTGGCACCCAGCAGCATGGCGGCTAAATCCCCAGGACATCTTCCAAACTAAAGGCTAAGTATTGAATTTCACATGGCTAGATAAGGAAACAGACAGATTGCTTTCTGGTTTAAATAGGATATTGTAACTTGGTTGTGTGATTGTTGGGTGTTTGTGGATACTCTGTGAAGTCTGTGATAAATTGGAACAGTATACAATCTGTAGCATAGTATTTGTGGTATTTGTTTGCCTATGGAGATTTAAAATAGATTGTGCTGGTTAGTTATACTATATATCCTGTTAATCATAAATACCACCATGCAGTTACGTTTGTGTTAATTACATTGTGATCTGGTCTTGTGATGAATATGCTCTGGTTATTGAGATACTGAAGTTGTTTGGGATGTGAAATTATGAGATGGTTCTAGGAAGTTGGATTACATTGTGAAAGGTGATTTAGATGGTTTGGAATTGTAAAATCAGAACATATGCATTGTTTTGAGGCTTGGACATTTTGGAATAAAATGGAGTCTTGTGTTTTCTGCTATGTGATTGTGGTGTAGTAGAGTGCCATGTGTTTGGACCTGCAAATCTAAAATGGCTGCTGCTGGATGTCTTCCCCTCCCCCTTTCAGGCATGTGGTGCAGTCTTTGGAATTATGGGAGTTTTCTCAAAATGGAGTCTAGCTTCCATCCCATGCTGTATTCAGCATTGACTAACTGCGCAGCGATTGTCTCTCACATGTGTAGTTTTATCTGCAACCATGTTGTCTCTTATTTAATGTTATCATGAGCCATTTCTCTCTATCTATCTCTTCTTCTCTTCCCCTTCCATTTTCCCATAAATAGTAATTGTATTGTATTGTATTTCTTGTGTAGTTATCTGGTTAGGTAGTCTCTGTTATATTGTAGTGTATCATTTGTACTGTGATTCTCTTTTACAAGTATATTAGATATAATACAGTTAATAGGCTTTGGACCCTAAACCAGTATCTGTGTATTTTCTATAGTTTTAAGTGTTCACTTGAGCGTCGGTAACGCTCAAGCAGCTTTGTAGCTAGTCAGGTTACACAAGGTTGCACTTACACCCTGTATTCACATTAAGGTATTCTGTGTATTTCATTGATAAGGTTTAGACATAAAGGTATAGCGTTGTGAGCGTCTGCGCCGCTGGTGACCTCCTCGTGGTCTCAAGCGTCCGCTACGCCATAGCGAAGCATTACGTTTGTCTATAGCCAATAGCGTGCCTGCCTGTGATCATTTACTCGTGAGTAAACGTGACGCCTGAGCGTCTCGATCACGGCTAAGCGATCGATACGCAAATAGCGTACCTTTACGGTACTTCTCACGCATTCAGCGTACAGTGTTCTTAGACCTCATAAAGGGTTGTTTATACGACAAAGGAATTTAGCATTGTCAGGTTGCAAGGACAAAGTTAGCTGTACCCCATCCCCTGCACCTCCCACTCCTTTCCATGCCCTGCGCCACTTCCTCCCATCCCCTGCAACTCCCACCGGGATCTCCTAGAGTGACATTTAAGAATTCGGCAAGTATTCACACATAACATCAATTTTGTTTTTGAAGCAATGATTGCAATTCTGCAAATAATATATATCAAGAAATATGTACGACAAGGCACTGCTATGGTTGCTTTGCCAGGCAGCTGTTAAATGGGGAGATCATCAGTCTCCACAAGCAATATGAACCAAAACAAATAAAAAACAACGCTCTAATATTCGGTATCTAAAGAACAACAAGTGTCATAAAAACATGTAACACATTCACTTTAAGGTTAGCATATAGAAAACATTACATAGAGACAACCAAAAGCAATATTGGTCAGTATAAATATAGTATAAATATAGTTTGAGTCTCTGGGCATTGTTTGTAAAGTCCCTAATGCGGAGCAATGCACAGTTCAGATAATGGGCATTTAGCCCTGTAAGGACCTTTGAGATAAGTAATTACCAGCTCTGTGGTTCTTTGGGTCCAGAATATCTCAACTGACGCGTTTCGCTGCTAATTTGCAGCTTTATCAAAGGTGCCTCTATGTGGTCAAGAGGGCGTTTATATAGGGGTAATCCAATATGGCTGTCTAGCAACACCTGTCTACAATTTACATAAAATATACCTGAATAGCACAAATATTCAGCCATTCACATTAACTAATAGGTTGGGAGGCAAAACCATATCTCCAGTGAACGATTGCGATTCTGTACAATGGCAATATAGCAACAAGGCACACAGATTATGGACTCAATTTTTTGGACAATCTCTGCCGTTGCCCACATGCATGCATGCATGTATGTATGTATGTATGTATGTATGTATGTATGGTTATCCTAAAGGCTGTAGAATTTAAAATGGAAGATGTATCAAACCTTAAAGAGAGAAAAGGCGAAGCCGTTGCCCATAGCAATCATCTTCTAGCTACCATTTATCTAGCAGATTTACTTATTAGATCAATTTACACTTTAAGCCGAGTGTTCCATTTAAAGGAACTCTTATGGAGCTTATTCAAGTTGAACCATTCGTAGATGTGATAGGGTAGCTGCTTTTGTATCCACAAAAAGTTTCACTTATTGCACCAATGTATCCACTAATTCAATGGCCGTCCTGTTTTCTGAAACTAGCTTGTGGGTCTACCGATTTTAATATGAACCTGTTCCAGGCTTGTTAAAAGATTTTAGAGGGGAGGAGGGGTCCCATACTGCCTGAGTTTTTAATAATTTATTACATTCCATTAAAACATATCAGACCTGGGAAGATTTATTTAAAATTAATGATAAAGTGGAGAATTAAATGGGGTGAGGGTAAAAATGGAACCCGGAATGAGGATAAAATTGAATAGGACCCAAGATGTTTATTCTGAACATTTTAAAATACTGGACTACAATAAAAGGAAAAGATTTCCAAGCAGATTTGGAAATACTTTAGAAAATCTCTATTATGGAAACTATAATTTGTATTTTTAACATTCTCACGCAGAGAGTAACGCACTGGGAATAGCAGGGTTATAGAGTTGAGGGATTTCATTGGTCGAGTTCAACAGGCTAAACAGTTATGTCCTAGATTTCGCATACGATATAATGTGGAGTGAATACAACAATGCACTCCCGAGTGATAGTAACCAGGGTGTCACTATCAGTTGTCCAAGGAGAAAGACACAGCTCAGGTCCTCATTGACATAATTGTATTGATCAATAGGCAGATCCAGGGAACTATGAATTGGGGGCAATCCTTGTCTGACTCTGATCCTCTTTGACCAAATACGACGGTGATAGAGAGCTAACTACAGATATGGCCGAATTATATGCTCAAGTAAAGCAGGGTGTTGTTCAGATCTCATTGGACCTGGTCCCTGTCCCCCCAACCAAGGTCATCAATGATGTACTTGCTACTGCACATACATATGGGGGTATTCAATTATCCACGGTAATATACTACGGATAATGGATTCACCTGGGGGGGCTATCCAATTATTCTCGATAGCTGGCTGGCGCTTATCAGTGGTTTGGATTCACCTTCCAAATCTGCGATAAGCGGGTAGGTTTTTTATAATTGCGGACGCAAAAATACATAGGTCTGCGAATTTTCGCAGACCCTATGTATTTTCGCATGAAAAACAAGTTTTTTTTTCGTGTGTAACAATTGGATACCTACGAAAAAAAATCTGCGAGAATGTTTTAAAATTCATGTATACCCCCCTGTTTATCACCTGTTCAACATTTTTGGAGCTAATTGGATACCGCCCATTGTATTAAAATTCACAGTACTAAAAGAGAAAATATCTGGTAATTACAGAATTGTGATTTCTGTACATAAAATAAGCTGCAGATCAATTTTAAAATAATATATTTAAAACATATTTACCAACTTATCATACCTTCTTTACAGGTGAAATAAAATAGTTGTGAGCAGGGCTTGATGACACAGGCTAATGTATTTTGCCTATGAAATTCCCTGAGGTGGGTGTAGCTTATTGACACAATTTTGGCTATTACAACAGATTCCCGGCCACTTCACAACCTATTTGGCGACCGCCAGGGAGAACTGCCTGCTCTCCCAATATTATGAGCATCGCCTGGATATTCTAGGAGCATATGCAACGATTATCTGAGGTGCTGTGTGCTTCATACCTTCCCAATGCGCATACTGGGATAGGGGGTATGAACATCCTGAAGGGGGAACGAATACTATGGCAAAACTATGTAATGAGAAGCTATGAAAAGCAGTGCTGATTGGGAGATACTTCCTAACATTCCCCCAATCCTCACACTGCAGCTATCTCACTGAAATTGGGACAATTGTTGTTGGTAATCGGTGATGGGATGGGGGGGGGGGGGGGGGGGGGGGGAGTTCTTAGAGGGTGCAGCACCTCCAGTAAATTCTAGCTTGCCACTGGAAATGCTTTCTGCTAATCAAATGCTGGACTGGCAGTCCCAGGGGGAGGAGCAACTGATGCAGTTCCTAAAAGCCATCTTGTTGTTTTGTGCACATGTGCGAAATGCGCATGAGTACACTTGCAGCCCCCCCCTCCAAACATAACGTTAGGAGCCGCCAAATTTTTATATGTACTGGTCATAGTAAAGTTTACCATACAGTTTTCCTTGCTTGTTGCTACTTAAATAAAGAGGAATATTACGAAACAGTTTACTGGTCCTTTAAAAGAGAGGTTGTAAAGACCTGTGAGGAATGTATCAACACTATCATGCATTCCTATTAAACCATGTAGGCAAAAGGTGATCTGGAAGCTGTGCTGAATTCTGTCATTACTTTCATTTTGGCAGCCTCGCTTGTGAGTAGACTGAGTAATAAATCAGAAGTGACTTAATGTAAAATAGAGATAATATGCTGTGCAAGCAGGACTGCAGGCGGATGAATCCTGATAAAACTATCGCAAGTTCAGATGTTAAATTAATCACAAATGAGACAAAATATTGAGAACTGACCGATCTGACGGATCTGCGGCAGCATCACGGGAAAGCACTACTTAAGTTGATTTTTTTTTAAATTTAGTGGGGTTTAAAAAAAACCAAAACATACAAAAAGAATTATCACTTAAGAAAAAGCAGTTAAAACAGATCAAATGAGAGTAACCATCAAGTACCATATAAAGCAGCGCGTTTCACAGAAATTCCATCCGCTTCCTCAGGCTGGTATATAATGGTTACTTTTATTTAATCTGTTTTAACGGTTTTTCTCTTAAGTGCTAACTATTTTTGTATTTAAAAAAATAAATAAAGTTTAGTGGCCCAAATGTAGTATTAAGCCTTAAAAAGTGATACAGTGTAGACCACAGGTTCTCAAACTCGGTCCTCAGGACCCCACACAGTGCATGTTTTGGAGGTCTCCTCACAGAATCACAAGTGAAATAATTAGCTCCACCTGTAGACCTTTTAAAATGTGTCAGTGAGTAATTAATACACCTGTGCAGTGTGCACTTGCTGGGTTACCTGCAAAACATGCACAGTGAGGGGTCCTGAGGACCGAGTTTGAGAACCACTGGTGTAGACGGATAACGAGTGATAAAAGTACCAGCCAATCAGCTCCTAACTGTCATTTTTTAAACACAGCTTGTAACATGGCAGTTAGGAAGCCGATTGGTTATTCATTTATCACTCTTTATCAGTCTCCACTCCCTTTTTAAGGCTTAATATATTTGGGCCTATATATTTTAAGTGCTATTTATGCAGTAGCAGTACACTATTTTCCAATATCACCTTCTTCAACCTATTTTTTTTAATTATTATCCAAGAAGATCGAGAATTTGAAATATTAATGTCATTATCACTTCATTAGTACAGTTAGTGAGTATAACCCTTTTGGTATTAACCCTGTATAACCTTGTCATTTCCATCTTTACCATTAACGTGCACCAGCAGCGGCTCCTACTCACATTTAGTAAGGAGGCTGATGCTACCACGGGCCCGGAGAGTAGAGAAGAAGGTCAGCTCCGGGTCCCGGCACCTGCGCAATGGATCCGGCAGGTGCCGGGACCGGCGCATGTGCAGATGCAGCGGTGCGACTGCTCATGCTCAAGCCCCTGGCTTCTATGGACTGCATCGACTGCAGCCCATAGAAGCCAGATCGGATTGGGCAGCACCAAAGGCAGGGAGTGGCTTCGAACAGGAAGTTAGCTCTCTGCTTCTCACAGCCCGGTCTGGCAGTCCCAGAGGGAGGAAACACCTCCCAATGGGACTGCCTGTAGTGTCTGTGACTGAAGTCACTGCCAGTCACAGGTCAGCCAGTGCAGTCACAGGCTGCATCTAGCTTCACTGACACTGATCTGAGGTGTAAGAGTTTACATTGGGGGATGGGGGGGGGGAGGCAGCTGCAGACCTGCAGCCCATAGGTAAAATCTGCCACTGACATGCACAATGTTTGGCAAACTATCTCATCAAATTTAATTATAGGACATTGAAGGGGGATTGCTGAAGGAAGTTCTCAAACAAATTTGAATGGATGAGACGAATCAGGGACATGTACGAGCAGCCTGGATGATCACCATCTGTTGCTTATGCAACCACCCAAGGACATTTGGTGAGAGAACTGTCCAATGCCGGTATATTAACCCAAACCGGTGAGTTTTCATTTTTATTTAATAGTGCCACTACAGTATGCACTATATATTTAGTCATTTTAATGTATTCGATATTTACATCAAGTGACGCTGCATTGAAGGGCTAATTCAGGTTGGATCGCAAATCGCGATCCAACCGGAATTTTTACGGTTGCCCTGCGGGCGCATACGCAGCGCCCATCCTGCGCATGTGTCCGCACTTTCTACAAGGGGGGCGCAGAAAATGCGATCGCCTCTGCCTGTCAATCAGGGACGGGAGGGGGGACGGGCAACGCTCCATTTCCAGGGAGGAGACGGAGCATTGCGGGGGCGGCTGAACGGGGGCGTGTCATGGGCGTGATCACGGCGGCTGCGTGACGTCACACGCAGCCGCAGTGATCAGGGAGAAGGCGACGGGTCTCCTGCAGGCGCAGCCAAGCTGCGCCTGCAGGAGGGTTCCGGTATTTCTGCTAACAAGCAGAAACTGCGATCACTCGCAATTTCTGCTTGTTGAAGGGGGGAGGCTCCGGTCAGCATACTGGGCGGCCTTGCCCAGCAATGGGCGGCCCCCAGCATGCTAGGAAAAGGATAGCAAATTCTGCTGATTAGCTGAATTTACTATCCTTACTGAATTAGCCCCTGAATACACACTGACCCTCAAGAAGCACCAGAACCACCCGTCTCCCTGTTGTACTTACTTTGAGAAACCACACTGCAAGGTTCCTGCTGTTCTTGGCTGCACACTTAGATTGAAGATATTTCTTGATGCAGGTCGATACCCTAATTTGATATAGGTAATATACTATAGTAGCCTATGGACTAACTTTTTGCATATTCTTATGGAGCTCCCAGTGACACATGCACCGGCCGCCGGCTGCGTATAGGCTATTGGGGGGCCCAAACCAGGAAGCAGGGTGACAATGTTACACTATGACATTGCTTCCAGCTCTTTGCCTGGACAGGCTTTTATCATCTTCTGGCAAGAGTTTTCTTAGTAAACTTGTATGAAAATATTAATTTTCAAATTGCAAATTCGGGCATTTTTTTTTTTTTTTCACATTCACATTAAAGTAGATTGTGATCAATACTGTATGCCCCTTAGGCTTGATACATCACCCCCCATGGTAGATAGGAGGATATGATGCTGCTCCAGTCCTTAGGCCCAGAGCGACAATTTATTTGCCTGTAAGGAGAGAGGAGGGACACTGTGGGCCAGATGCATCATCGCTTGTAGAGTGATAAAATGGAGAGAGAAAAAGCACCAGCCAATCAGCTCCTAACTGCCATATCACGGGCCCTGTTTGAGAAATGTCAGTTAGGAGCTGATTGGCTGGTAGTTTATCACTTTCCATTTTATCACTGTCCAAACGATGATGCATCTAGCCCTATACTGTATTTCTATACACACCAATCTGTGTCTCTGTGTGGCCTTGTGTGTGTGCCAGTCTTTCCTGTGTATGTGCCAACCTGTGCATGTCTGTGTGTGACTTTGTGCTTATCTGTGTGACTGTGTGCGTGTCTGTGTGACTATGGGGGTCATTCCGAGTTGTTCGCTCGCTAGCTGCTTTTAGCAGCCGTGCAAATGCTAAGAAGCCGCCCTCTGGGAGTGTATCTTAGCTTAGCAGAAGTGCAAACGAAAGGATCGCAGCGCGGCTACAAAAAAAAGATTGTGCAGTTTCTGAGCAGCTCCAGACCTACTCCTACCTTGCGATCCCTTCAGACTATTTAGTTACTGTTTTGACGTCGCGAACACGCCCAGCGTTCGGTCAGCCACGCCTGCGTTTGTATCTGACACGCCTGCGTTTTTCCACACACTCCCCGAAAACGGTCAGTTACCTCCCAGAAACACCCACTTCCTGTCAATCACTCTGCGGCCAGCAGTGCGAATGAAAAGCTTCGCTAGACCTTGTGTGAAACTTCTTCGGCTGTTGTGAAAGTACATCGCGCGTGCGCATTGCGCCGCATACGCATGCGCAGAAGTGACGATTTTTTGCCTAAGCACTGCGCTGCGAACGAAAACAGCTAGCGACCAACTCGAAATGACCACCTATGTGCGTGTCTGTGTGGCTTGTATGTCTGTGTGTGACCGTGTGCTTATCTGTGTGCTGTGTGACCGTGTGCGTGTCTATTTGATTCTGTGTGTGACTCTGTGCTTATCTGTGTGCTGTGTGACCGTGTGCGTGTCTGTGTGCTATTGTGCATGTCTGTGTCTGACTGGTGCTGTACCTGCTATTCTCAACTGCCCGGAGCCAAGGGCGTAGCTACCATAGGTGCAGGCAGTGCAGCTGCTATGGGGCCCAGAGCTGAGAGGGCCCACCTTCCCTGTCACAGTTACATGTGTTATATACAGGGTGTAGCTACCATAGGTGCAGGGAGTGCAGCTGCTATGGGGCCCAGAGCTGAGAGGAGTCACCTTCCCTGTCACAGTTACATGTGTTATATACATTTTCGCCATTGGATGGTACATACAGTAGGGGTCCTTTCAATCTTCTTCCTTGGGGCCTGCAATATATCTAGGTATGCCCCTGGACTTGCTCATTGTAGTGTGGTATAATATGAACTGGAGGGCATTTTTGTAATTTTATAATATATGAACCGGGGCACTGTACGGGGAACTCTATATATTATAATGTGAATTGGGGGTACTGTGCGGCATAATGTGTACTGGCAGCTCTGAAATGTGACATAGGGGGAACTTAAGCACAACTACGATTCATAAAAGAACCTAGGGCACTACTATGGGGCATAACATTAAATAAGGCTCTACTATGGTTCAGAAAATGAACAAGGGCACTATAGGGCATAAAATTACCAACTGCGGCAGAGAAGTGTCTCTATAGAAGCATTGGGACGGGGGCCCCTTCAAAATGTTGCTATGGGGCCCACAAAGTTCTGGCTATGCCCCTGCCCGGAGCCAAGGAACTAGCACAGTTCCTGCATCTACCAATTGCCAGAACTGCTGCTTTGCTTGTGGGTGTCAGGTGCCCAGAGCCAGTTACTGCCAAAACACCTGTACTCATGAACATGTACCCCCACCAACAGCTACCATTGCTTGCGTATATATCAAGTGTACCCCGCATGTCTTAGATTGTAACCTCATTTACACAGGGCCATCTTTACTGTGTGGTTCACGCCTTAGTATGTTATATGATTGTATCACGACCTCCTCCGTGTACAGTACTGGGTATTATATTTTCTCTATTTATAAATATAAGATAATAGCGATAATAATTGTCCTGTGCAATACATTTTACACACAACTGTGAGTCATTTGCACAAGGCGGCTCTGCTTGAACTGCTCTGTCACAGCTTGGATGGGTTCACCAGGGCATTCTGTGACCATGTGTGGTCCATCCGCCCTCGTGAATCATTCTTATTGCATGCCTAGTGATCGTCGCCCCTACCAGTCCCTGCATTGCATAAGTAATTTATGGTTTGTGCTACAGATGTACAAATTAGCTCTGACACATAGCAATGTACACTATAAGGCTTTCATGCCTTGGATACAACACATGATGGCGTCAGTATTTTGTCTTAGAAATACAGGAATGTGTAGAATATCTACTGTCGTATACACAAAGATTTGTGGATGGGGAACATGGCTGAGGTTGTAATAAGCGGGTGAGAGCTTGATGTGAAAATGTATATTGTAGGGCAGCGATGAATAACAGGAGGCCCTCCGAGCCTCCAGCTATGGCCACTGGCTCTGTGCCCAGCACTGTAGAGATGGTCATTGACCATTGCTGGCTAGAAACATTCATGGTTTGCTATCGATGTTCAATGGTTTTGCCATCAATGGTGGAGGTCTGATAGTTATCCGCCACCAATGGTGGAAATCAGAAGGTGCTGCAGCAGTATCTTATTTATTTGAGCAGCACGTCCCAAAGCCACAACCTGATTCTCTGATTGGCTCCACCCGGTCACGTGCCACCACTAGTGACACCCATCGATGGTTTGAACCATTCAAGGTTTTCCGTCAAGTTTCCTGCCATCGAATGAGATCATCGATTGTTAACTCTTCAATGGCCATCCCTACTGCTCTGACACTTTTTGCGTGCCAAGAATTCACTGATGTTCACGTACAGCTGTGTGCTCTTCCTTTCTATGCAGGTTGGGAAAGTAAGTAATTGTTTTTTCCGGTGAGTGAAGCGCATGTGAGTGAGAGGCTTGTGGTGAGTGACAGTGAGTGTGGGCACATGGAGAGTGCAAGTGTCGTCATGTGAAGAAAGTGAGGGACATGTGAGAACGGCTGAGTACATACTGTACCTGCTCCGATTTGCAGAAGAGGGGGCGTGGCTAATACTGAGGTGGGTGGTACTTATTTTGTTTCAATTTTTGCCCGAACTTTTGAAAAGTATGTGAGTGCATGTGACGAAATCTAGGAAGCAGATGGGGGGGTCCAAATGGCTTGTGGAAAGGCCACATTGTAGCACGTATGAGGAGAGGAGGACACAATGCTTGCTTTTACGTAAAGAAGTTTATGATGGTAATATGACCTATCTAAGCTACAGATTGAGATAATAGATAAGTATACTGTTGTGTTATTCTCTAAGCAGCAATAGCTGGGTGTGGCGCAGTATGTGCTGTGATACGGCACAGGTCCGCTGTTCCCAGGGTAGTGTGTGTGTGGTATGTAGGAAACACCACTTTGTTGTTGTAGAAGGCAGGTCTGGAATTGTGGAAAAATAACATTTAGCTGCAGGTATAAAGTGATGTGCCTCCCAAGCCTGTATGGAGCTTGCAGCGGTTTACTTTGAGGATGGTGGCTAATAGCAGCTCATCAGTCTGTACTGTTCTCAGTAATGAGCTGTAGTGTCAGGGTGATTGATGGCTCTCTGATACCTATGAAGGGTTTTCAAGTCCTGCCTCCTGTCATGTAACTACAGCTGGACGGTCACATAGCTGTATATGACAGAAGCCGCTCTATGAATGGACATAGCCTACTATCTCCACAAACCTAAGCTGACCAAGGGACACACAAGATTACTCTACGTTAGTGTATTTAAAAAACTCCAATCAAATTAATATTAAAGATGTTGTCTAATTTGGGTCAACTCTTCTCATTACATCTACAGTTCTGGGATAGAGTCATACGGTTGAAATTCACAATGTTGACAATCATAATTTCTCTGCCACAGTATTGTCATATCGGAAATGTCGACATGTGAAAATACCGACATTAGGGTTAGGCTGTGGGGTGCAAGAGTTAGGGTTAGGCACTAGGAGGAGGTTAGGATTAGGCTACGTAGCGGAGGGGAGGCTGGTTTTTGGGTTAGGCACTAGGAGGAGGTGGAGATTAGGTTTAGGGATGAGGAAGAATACTTAACAGAACCACCACAGTGGTCTGTGCCGGGACTGCTCCACATGTGACCGCCGAGACCCAGAAGGCGCCGCCCCTATTGGGATAAAATAGAACCTTATAATGCCATGTGACTTCAAATATATATAGGGGTGGTCTTCAGTATGCCGAATGTCGGGATCCCGGCGCACATTATACCGGCGCCGGAATCCCGACACCCGGCATACCGACAGCTATTCTCCCTCATGGAGGTCCACGACCCCCCTGGAGGGAGAATAAAATAGTGTGGCGCGCGTAGCGCGCCTCCGTGCCCGCAGTGTGGCGAGCGCAGCGTGGCTAGCACAGCGAGCCCGCAAGGAGCTCCTTAGCGCTCGCCACGCTGACGGTATGCCGGCGGTCGGGCTCCCGGCGCCGGTATGCTGGTCGCCGGGAGCCCGAGCGCGGGCATACCGTACTACACCCTATATATACTGTAGTATGCGAAGTGTACACTATACAAAACATTTTCAGTATGGAAAGTGTGCAATATTCCATAGATATACTGTGTGTGTATATATATATATGAAATGCACTACTGCAAACCTTGCTGAACACACTTCCCCATGAAGCAGCTATGGCCAGTGGGGGTTACCCACAACCCGTCATTTGCACCTTATGAAAGCCACCGCGCCAATCACTGGTGTCATATTTAAAGCATGACATTGCCAGTGCACACCTCATTTGTAATGTTTTCATAAACGAGAACAGCAAATCTCTTCTGTACAGATGGAACCTGTCAAAGCTACAAGTGAAAAGGATAAAATGTAGACGTTTGAAACAGCAAACTCTACGTACCCCTATTAGGTTATCACAGTAATGTCTGGAGTATTATCCAGGACCCAGGAAACTTTAATGATACACAGCCCCCTAACCTTCAAAACGACTGCACATTACCTCTGGGGAGTAGTGTACTAACATGCAACATTTCTCAACGCCACTTATCACAGCAACGCGGAAGTGGGGGAGGGGGGGGAGGGGCTAGATGCACCAAGCCTTGCAGAGTGATAAAGTGAAGTGAGATAAAGTACCAACCAATCAGATTGCACCAGGGGTGGTCTTCAGTATGCCGACTGACGGCATCCCGGCGCACAGTATACCGGCGCCGGGATCCCGACAATCGGCATACCGACACTTATTCTCCCTCGTGGGGGTCCACGACACCCCTGGAGGGAGAATAAAATAGTGTGGCGCGCGTAGCGTGCCACCGTGCCCGTAGCGTGGCGAGCGCAGCGAGCCCGCAAGGGGCTCATTTGCGCTCGCCACACTGTCGGTAAGCCGGCGGTCGGGCTCCCGGCGCCGGTATGCTGGTCGCCGGGAGCCCGACCGCCGGCATATCGTAGTGAACCCTGCACCAGACCTCCCTCAGATAGCGCTGTGTGTTAGTGGGCAAGCAGCAAAACTTTTCTACCATAACTATGGCAGCGGCATTACCAACAGAAGCAGACAGCGCCGCTCAGTGGCGGAACTAGCGAGCGGTGGGTCCATGTGCGACAAAATGGCTTGCCCCCCCCCCCCCCCCCGCCATCCCATCCAAGTCCACCCCCTCACCTCTGGAGAGGATCTGGTGAGGGGGACCTGCTCAGGGAAGTGGATACCTAGCAACAGTGCCGTAACTAGACATTTTAGCACTGTGTGCAAGAGACGGCATCGAAGCCCCACCCCTGCATGCAAAACAGGGGCAGTGTGCGCCGTAGGCTCGCGCAAAAATACATAGTGGCGTGGCTTCGTGGGGAAGGGGTGTGGCCACAAAATAATACCAATTCATAAAACGGTGCACAGTAGTCTCCATTATTCAAATTACGCCGCACAGTAGCACCACTACACCAGGTAGAGACGCTTTTACACCTTACGGCGGACAGATTCCTCTTTTTACACATTACAGCAGACAGCGTCCCCTTTTTACACATTACGGCAGACAGCGTCCCCCTTTTTTACACATAACGGCAGACAGCGTGCCCTTTTTACACATAGCAGCAGACAGCGTGCCCTTTTTACACATAGCAGCAGACAGCGTGCCCTTTTTACACATAACGGCAGACAGCGTGCACTTTTTACACATAACGGCAGACAGCGTCCCCTTTTTACACATAACGGCAGACAGCGTGCCCTTGTTACACATAGCGGCAGACAGCGTACACTTTTTACAAATAATGGCAGACAGCGTGCCCTTGTTAAACATAGCGGAAGACAGCGTGCCCTTGTTACACATAGCGGCAGACAGCGTACACTTTTTTCACATAATGGCAGACAGCGTGCCCTTGTTAAACATAGCGGCAGACAGCGTACACTTTTTACAGATAACGGCAGACAGCGTGCCCTTGTTACACATTACGGCAGACAGCGTGCCCTTGTTACACATTACGGCAGACAGCGTGCCCTTGTTACACATTACGGCAGACAGCATCCCCTTTTTTACACATTACGGCAGGCAGATTCCCCCATTTTACACATTGCGGCAGGCAGTTTCCCCCTTTTTACACATTACAGCAGGCAGATTCCCCCTTTTTACACATTGCGGCAAGCAGATTCCTCGTTTTTACACATTGCGGCAGGCAGATTCCCCCTTTTTACACATTACGGCAGGCAGATTCCCCCTTTTTACACATTGCAGCAGGCAGATTCCCCCTTTTTACACATTGCGGCAAGCAGATTCCCCCTTTTTACACATTGCAGCAGGCAGATTCCCCCTTTTTACACATTGCGGTAAGCAGATTCCCCCTTTTTACACATTGCGGCAGGCAGATTCCCCCTTTTTACACATTGCAGCAGGCAGATTCCCACTTTTTACACATTGTGGCAGACACTGACAGTCCCCCTTTTTTGTAGAAAAGAAAGAAAGAAAGAAAGAAAGAAAGAAAGAAAGAAAGAAAGAAAGAAAGAAGAATTATACTTACCCTCTCCGCTGGCTCAGGCTCCTCGGTGCAGCGTCAGACGATTCCCGGGCAGGAGAGAAGGAGGAGGAGGGAGGTGGAGGAGGGAGCCGCAGCAGCGCTGTGTTATTGGTGGAGGCGCTGCTGCTGCTGCTGCCCCTCTGTTTCACTATAGGCTGTTCTCGGAAGACAGCCTATAGTGAAGCAGAGGGGCAGCAGCAGCAGCGCCTCAACCAGTAACAAAGCGCTGCTGCGGTTCCCTCCTCCACCTCCCTCCTCCTCCTTCCCCCGTACCGCTGCTCCTCTCCTCTCTGGGCGGCTGTGCGCTGCGGGCAGCGGTTGCCCGCAGCGCACAGCGGCATGTAATTAGTCAGTTTGACTCATTACATGCTTTGGGCCCCTGGACAGAGGCGGGCCCCAGTGCAACGCACTGGTTGCACTGGCGGTAGTTCCGCCTCTGGCGCCGCTGGAGAATTGTCAGCTTTCACCATGGTTTGCCTTTTAATACATTAGGGGTCATTACCACTTCCTATATATTCGCCCCTGACCCTCAGTGATAAATGTGACACTGACACCTACAAGACGACGTTAAGAAAGCAGTACTCTTGTAATGACAGCATACTTTGTCAGGATGGCAATTTACAGAAGCAACTTCCAGGGCAATCCCTATCACTAGTGTAACAGAGTTCACCTCTATTAGATCGGCAATCCTATCCAGTATCGCTCACCCCACCCACAGGAACCAACGACTTTATAAAGTCTAAGCTCCACCCCCACCACGCTATCCTAATTGCCTGAGTTTCGACCTACAAAAACTAAAGCTGACGAGCCCAAGTGTTCTGTTTGACCCGACCTGAGATATTCCAGCTGACTTAGAGAGGAATCTCCTCCAGCTACATATGGTAAGTCCCTTACTTTGCCACATAAGTGAAATTAAAACATATAACCAAATAAAAATAAAACTATCTGTAATTTTTTTTGCAAGTGTTACAAGCTGTATCAAACAAGCAGGAAGTAGCTGGGAGCCACTGGTGGAGGCTGTCATGTTGTCCATCACTGGAGTAAGTTTTCCACCAGTCCTCAAAACAAGGACACCATATATAGAGGTAAGCCCAATGCATATAGCTGCAATCCTAATGTACATTTACTGAAAGCAGAAATTACTCCTGAGAAAAGTGTTAGAGGGGAGACCTATTTTAGTGCAGCATGAATAGGCTAAGTCAACAGTAACTCCCCTTGAAACCTATCAAATGTTGTGCCACAAGGACAGTGGCAAACGCAGGATTTGCATGGGGGGGTTTCCAGAACTGGGCGGAGCCAATCACGGGGGTGGGGACTGAGGTGACCCAGTATATGCTGGGTCCGTAAAACTAGTGTGTCTGTGTGTGTGTGTGTGTGTGTGTGTATATATATATATATATATATATATATATATATATCTACACATATATATGCTTGTGCCATTATGCCACAGTTTACACTGCACCACTGGCTGTTGGAGTGATGCAGGTCGTTGATTAAGTGGATGCATTAAAATCATTTATACTAAAGTCCTGGAGTGCCATGTCCTGTCTTGGACATTTGTTTGTTCTGACTCTTCTACATATATATATATACATATATCTACACACACACACACACACACACACATATATATATATATATATATATATATATACATACATACACACACACATACATATACACGGGTGGTCTTCAGTATGCCGGCGGTCGGGCTCCCGGCGACCAGCATACCGGCGCCGGGAGCCTGACCGCCGGCATACCGACACTTATTCTCCCTCGTGGGGGTCCACGACCCCCCTGGAGGGAGAATAGAATAGTGTGGCGCGCGTAGCGTGGCGAGCGCAGCGAGCCCGCAAGGGGCTCATTTGCGCTCGCCACACAGTTGGTAAGCCGGCGGCCGGCCTCCCGGCGCCGGTATGCTGGTCGCCGGGAGGCCGGCCGCCGGGAGATCGTAGTGAACCCATATACACATATACATAGAATATTAAACATGCATACATATATATATACACACACACATACAGTACACATATATATACACATGTATATATATATATATATATATATATCTATCATGTGTGTGTTTATATGTATGTATGCATGTATGTATGTATATACATGTGTATATATGTAGGCACATGGATATATATGTACTATAATTAAAATAAAGTAAACTTTTATTGCACTTGCAAGTGCCACCAGGAAGACAGCAGGCTGCAGAGGACGCTAGACAGTCATTAATAATACTCATGCAGCTAAAAAAAAATAAAAAATAAAAAATTTTTTTTTTTTTTTTTAGTGGAGGGGGGTTTCTGGGTACTCGGAAACCCCCCCTGGGTGCGCCACTGAAGGAGATTATTGTGAAACAAAACACAACATTAATACCAGTTAAAATATTACTCTGATTGCCTTGCCTATATACAATGTAATTTCCCAGTCTAGGGGACACCGGAGAGTTAGACGGCTGGGGTGTGAAAAGCGGAGACCGGAGGAAGCACAATGTAAAAAAAAAAAAAAAAAAAAGTGCACAGCTGGCTCCTCCCCCTTCACGCCCCCTGTCCCTCCAGTTTAAAAAATTGTGCTGAGGAGGAAAGAAGCACATCTGGGAGCTCTGGCTCCATAAGGAAGATTCAGTGGCCTAATCCCACCTCACTCAAAGTGGGGAGCAGGTGGCTAGTGAACACAGATCCCGGTGGCAGGGCCGGATTAAGCCTTGGGGGTGCCCGGGGCACTTAAGACAAGGGGGCCCCGGTGGAAGGCGGGGGAGTGTATTTTAGATTGTGCATACTCCCCAACATGACCCATTCCAGGAGGGATAAAATGCTCTCTACCTGCACTTCCTTCTTAATATATGATTGCTGTCACCTGTGTTGAACTATTTCATAGATATGAAAGGTGTTTCAACACAGGTGATTGCAATCATAACTTAATATAGCATGTTATCCCTCCAGGACTGAGTCATGTTAGGATGTATGGATTGTGTATATTAAATTTAATCCAATGGGGTATATTAGATTTAAACTAATAGTTAAATAATGCCAGGTTACATAGGACCCAGGCAGGGAGGAGGAGAAGATGGGATCCCTGTGTCACTTACAGCTCTCTCCACCCTCCTATCTCTCCTCTGGTTGGAAAGCTTAATCGGTAGCTCATAAGACCTGATACTTTGCCGGGTGTAGTATGTCTGACCGGCGCTCAGGAGACCGCCGGTCAGCATACCGACGCCGGGATCCCGGCGGGGAGGGGTGAGTGCAGCAAGCCCCTTGCGGGCTTGGTGGCGACCTGAGGTCGCCACGGGTTCTATTCCCACTCTATGGGTGTCGTGGACACCCACGAGTGGAAATAGTCCCTGTTGGTCGGCATGCCAACCATAGGGATAGTGAGGGGGCGGGATGTCGGTGGAGGTCATGTGACCATCGGCCTCCCGACCGCCGGTCACATGATTACCACCCACTCTGCGTGCAATGCATACTGCCCTCTGGCTGTCTGGTTCTACTACTGCGTGAGAGGGAAAGCTAGCGATGTCGGTGTGCTCTGTCTGGGGGCCCCACTAACAAAGGGGGGCCTGGGGTACTGTATGCCCTGTGACCCCCCCTTAATCTGGCTATGCCCGGTGGAAGGGATCGCTGCTCACTATGGGAATCAGGAGCTACAATAACTGTGAGTAGTGGTGGTTATAAGGACCCCCCTACTTCCCCGCATAGTGTAGGCGCAGTGAGGATAGACAGCCGGTCAGCGGCAGACTCAGCCAAGTGCAGTAGTTATCAGAGCCGGCGCTGGTAACAGCGGTGACAGAGGTAGATGCTGGAGACGCGGGGCTTACTCGTGGTAGGACGCACAAGGCAGCACAGCGTGCAGAGGACCCGGAGCGGAAACGGCAGCTGAGTAGGAGGTGCGGAGGCGCAGCAGCACTCAGCAGCATGGCAAGAGAGCAGGAGAGGAGCTCCGGGCACCGGCAGTGAAAGGCGCCCTCGTAATACAGGTAGCGAGGGGATTAAACATTTTCAGTGGCAGCCATCTTAAGGCGCACAGGAGAGCGGGGAAGTTAGATAAGGGGGAGGGGTGGAGCCACCATATTAGAGCTCACTGATTCTCTCTGAGGTACATGATATATATTTATATTTCTCCCAAAGGACGCTGATGACAGGTCCTGCAGTGAGGAGCAGCAATGTCTTCTACAAAGGCAATCCAGAGACAAGTTAACAGTTGGTGGTGTGGGGTTTACCTTTGGCTGGATACAAAATAAATTCTGCTAGCATCCTTTGCAGCCTGACCACTTACATTTGCCAGGCTGCAAAGGATGCTAGCAGAATAGCGTCACGTATTTCGGCCTCTGCAGTTTCGGCCTGACGAGTACTGTGGCTCAGAGACTGGCAAATGGATTCAGACTCAAAGAAGGCAGTCAAAGCTATTACTTTTGTTGATGAGACATTGTTTGGTCCTGAATTGGACAATTTGTTCAGGCCACGGCTGTAAAATCGACTTTCCTGTTTATGGCATATCCGAGATCCGTGCCTGCTACAAGGCGGAGTTATTCTGGTCCAGCTTTTATGGCATTTAGGACACAGTCCTTTCGTGCCAGAGGTAGAGGTTTTGGAGGACAATCTCGTGGGAACAGAGGCAGAGGCCGTTACCAGTCAACAACCCAAAAACAGGACTCTAAGCCCACTGACAAGACCGTGGCATGACGGTCTTCCAGCTCATCTTGGTTAACCCCAAGGTTGGTGCCCGGTTGACAAGGTTTAAGGAAGCCTTGGCCGAAACCTCTCCAGAAGTCTGGGTCAACAATATAGTCTCCCAGGGTTACAAGACAGAATTTCTAATATGCCCCCACAGTCAGTTCTTTACTACGGGTCTACCTCGGTGCCATCAGAAGGCAAGGGCATTAGAGACAGCAATTCAAAAGTTGCTTCTACAAGAGGTAATTGTTCCGGTTCCGGTACCACAGAAAGGAATGGGTTTTTATTCAAATCTTTTTGTGGTACCCAAACCAGATGGCTCAGTCAGACCCATTCTAAATTTACAGGTTCAAGATGGAATCGATACAGTCGGTCATTGCAGGTTTGGAACATCAGGAAGTTCTGATGTCAATAGACATAAAGGATGCGTACCTTCATGTTCCAATTTGGAGCCCACATCAGGCATATCTGAGATTTGCTGTGGAGAAAAACCACTACCAATTCAGAGCGCTACCGTTCGGCCTGTCATCGGCTCCAAGGATCTTCACAAAGATCATGGCGGTCATGGTAGCGAGATTGAGACATATGGGGATTACAATAATACCTTATTTGGATGACCTTCTTATCAAGGCCAAGTCCCCGGAATTCTTTATTCGGGACGCAGGGATCACATATCAGGTACTGACTCAACACGGGTGGATAGTAAACTTCAAGAAATCCAACCTACTTCCATCCCAACTAATTAAATTCTTGGGTCTCATACTAGACACAGGCCCTCATTCCGAGTTGATCGCTCGCTAGCTACTTTTTGCAGCCATGCAAACGCATAGTCGTCGCCCATGGGGGAGTGTATTTTCGCTTTGCAAGTGTGCGATCGCATGTGCAGACGAGCGGGACGAAAAAGTTTTTTGCAGTTTCAGAGTAGATCTGAACTAACTCAGTCCCTGCGATCACTTCAGCCTGTCCAGTCCCGAAATTGACGTCAGACGCCTGCCCTGCAAATGCCTGGATAAGCCTGCGTTTTCCCTACCACTCCCAGAAAACGGTCAGTTGACAGCCATTAACGCCCTCTTTCTGTCAATCTCCTTGCGATCAACCGTGCAAATGGATTAGTTGCTAGAAGCATTGCCCAGCAACAATGCTGTTTGTACCCGTACGACGCGCGTGCGCATTGCGGTGCATACGCATGCGCAGTAGTAACTTGATCGCTGCGCTGCAAAAATCGTCAGCGTGCGATCAACTCAGAATGATCCCCACAATGCGCTTAAGAGTCTTTCTCCCAGAGGACAATATTCAAGACATCATAAACATGGTTCGCCAAGTTTTACAAAGTCAGACGGTAGCTCTACACCTTTGTATACTACTTCCAGGGAAGATGGTAGCATCTTTCGAAGCTATTCAATACGGCAGACTTCACTCAAGACCTTTCCAGATTAACCTGATCGCACAAGGAGCACAGGGATGTAGCGAGGGTGGCTCCGGCGGAGCGCGAGCTCCAGGCGCCGGAAAAGTTACAGGGCGCAATGCCATTGCACTTGCAGCCGCAGAGCAGTAGGAGGCTAAGCAGAGGTGGCACACACTGACTCGGACTCAGAGACTAGGTAGAACAGAGCAGACCTACATTATGTCTGCTTGAAGCTGTGCAGCAGAGTTACTTCTGTCCTGCAACTAGAGATGAGCGCCTGAAATTTTTCGGGTTTTGTGTTTTGGTTTTGGGTTCGGTTCCGCGGCCGTGTTTTGGGTTCGAACGCGTTTTGGCAAAACCTCACCGAATTTTTTTTGTCGGATTCGGGTGTGTTTTGGATTCGGGTGTTTTTTTCAAAAAACACTAAAAAACAGCTTAAATCATAGAATTTGGGGGTCATTTTGATCCCAAAGTATTATTAACCTCAAAAACCATAATTTACACTCATTTTCAGTCTATTCTGAATACCTCACACCTCACAATATTATTTTTAGTCCTAAAATTTGCACCGAGGTCGCTGTGTGAGTAAGATAAGCGACCCTAGTGGCCGACACAAACACCGGGCCCATCTAGGAGTGGCACTGCAGTGTCACGCAGGATGTCCCTTCCAAAAAACCCTCCCCAAACAGCACATGACGCAAAGAAAAAAAGAGGCGCAATGAGGTAGCTGTGTGAGTAAGATTAGCGACCCTAGTGGCCGACACAAACACCGGGCCCATCTAGGAGTGGCACTGCAGTGTCACGCAGGATGGCCATTCCAAAAAACCCTCCCCAAACAGCACATGACGCAAAGAAAAAAAGAGGCGCAATGAGGTAGCTGTGTGAGTAAGATTAGCGACCCTAGTGGCCGACACAAACACCGTGCCCATCTAGGAGTGGCACTGCAGTGTCACGCAGGATGGCCCTTCCAAAAAACCCTCCCCAAACAGCACATGACGCAAAGAAAAAAAGAGGCGCAATGAGGTAGCTGTGTGAGTAAGATTAGCGACCCTAGTGGCCGACACAAACACCGGGCCCATCTAGGAGTGGCACTGCAGTGTCACGCAGGATGTCCCTTCCAAAAAACCCTCCCCAAACAGCACATGACGCAAAGAAAAAAAGAGGCGCAATGAGGTAGCTGTGTGAGTAAGATTAGCGACCCTAGTGGCCGACACAAACACCGGGCCCATCTAGGAGTGGCACTGCAGTGTCACGCAGGATGTCCCTTCCAAAAAACCCTCCCCAAACAGCACATGACGCAAAGAAAAAAAGAGGCGCAATGAGGTAGCTGTGTGAGTAAGATTAGCGACCCTAGTGGCCGACACAAACACCGGGCCCATCTAGGAGTGGCACTGCAGTGTCACGCAGGATGTCCCTTCCAAAAAACCCTCCCCAAACAGCACATGACGCAAAGAAAAAAAGAGGCGCAATGAGGTAGCTGACTGTGTGAGTAAGATTAGCGACCCTAGTGGCCGACACAAACACCGGGCCCATCTAGGAGTGGCACTGCAGTGTCACGCAGGATGTCCCTTCCAAAAAAACCCTCCCCAATCAGCACATGATGCAAAGAAAAAGAAAAGAAAAAAGAGGTGCAAGATGGAATTGTCCTTGGGCCCTCCCACCCACCCTTATGTTGTATAAACAAAACAGGACATGCACACTTTAACCAACCCATCATTTCAGTGACAGGGTCTGCCACACGACTGTGACTGATATGACGGGTTGGTTTGGACCCCCCCCAAAAAAGAAGCAATTAATCTCTCCTTGCACAAACTGGCTCTACAGAGGCAAGATGTCCACCTCATCTTCACCCTCCGATATATCACCGTGTACATCCCCCTCCTCACAGATTATCAATTCGTCCCCACTGGAATCCACCATCTCAGCTCCCTGTGTACTTTGTGGAGGCAATTGCTGCTGGTCAATGTCTCCGCGGAGGAATTGATTATAATTCATTTTAATGAACATCATCTTCTCCACATTTTCTGGATGTAACCTCGTACGCCGATTGCTGACAAGGTGAGCGGCGGCACTAAACACTCTTTCGGAGTACACACTTGTGGGAGGGCAACTTAGGTAGAATAAAGCCAGTTTGTGCAAGGGCCTCCAAATTGCCTCTTTTTCCTGCCAGTATAAGTACGGACTGTGTGACGTGCCTACTTGGATGCGGTCACTCATATAATCCTCCACCATTCTATCAATGTTGAGAGAATCATATGCAGTGACAGTAGACGACATGTCCGTAATCGTTGTCAGGTCCTTCAGTCCAGACCAGATGTCAGCATCAGCAGTCGCTCCAGACTGCCCTGCATCACCGCCAGCGGGTGGGCTCGGAATTCTGAGCCTTTTCCTCGCACCCCCAGTTGCGGGAGAATGTGAAGGAGGAGATGTTGACAGGTCGCGTTCCGCTTGACTTGACAATTTTGTCACCAGCAGGTCTTTCAACCCCAGCAGACCTGTGTCTGCCGGAAAGAGAGATCCAAGGTAGGCTTTAAATCTAGGATCGAGCACGGTGGCCAAAATGTAGTGCTCTGATTTCAACAGATTGACCACCCGTGAATCCTTGTTAAGCGAATTAAGGGCTGCATCCACAAGTCCCACATGCCTAGCGGAATCGCTCCCTTTTAGCTCCTTCTTCAATGCCTCCAGCTTCTTCTGCAAAAGCCTGATGAGGGGAATGACCTGACTCAGGCTGGCAGTGTCTGAACTGACTTCACGTGTGGCAAGTTCAAAGGGCATCAGAACCTTGCACAACGTTGAAATCATTCTCCACTGCACTTGAGACAGGTGCATTCCATCTCCTATATCGTGCTCAATTGTATAGGCTTGAATGGCCTTTTGCTGCTCCTCCAACCTCTGAAGCATATAGAGGGTTGAATTCCACCTCGTTACCACTTCTTGCTTCAGATGATGGCAGGGCAGGTTCAGTAGTTTTTGGTGGTGCTCCAGTCTTCTGTACGTGGTGCCTGTACGCCGAAAGTGTCCCGCAATTTTTCTGGCCACCGACAGCATCTCTTGCACGCCCCTGTCGTTTTTTAAAAAATTCTGCACCACCAAATTCAAGGTATGTGCAAAACATGGGACGTGCTGGAATTTGCCCATATTTAATGCACACACAATATTGCTGGCGTTGTCCGATGCCACAAATCCACAGGAGAGTCCAATTGGGGTAAGCCATTCCGCGATGATCTTCCTCAGTTGCCGTAAGAGGTTTTCAGCTGTGTGCGTATTCTGGAAAGCGGTGATACAAAGCGTAGCCTGCCTAGGAAAGAGTTGGCGTTTGCGAGATGCTGCTACTGGTGCCGCCGCTGCTGTTCTTGCGGCGGGAGTCCATACATCTACCCAGTGGGCTGTCACAGTCATATAGTCCTGACCCTGCCCTGCTCCACTTGTCCACATGTCCGTGGTTAAGTGGACATTGGGTACAACTGCATTTTTTAGGAGACTGGTGAGTCTTTTTCTGACGTCCGTGTACATTCTCGGTATCGCCTGCCTAGAGAAGTGGAACCTAGATGGTATTTGGTAACGGGGGCACACTGCCTCAATAAATTGTCTAGTTCCCTGTGAACTAACGGCGGATACCGGACGCACGTCTAACACCAACATAGTTGTCAAGGACTCAGTTATCCGCTTTGCAGTAGGATGACTGCTGTGATATTTCATCTTCCTCGCAAAGGACTGTTGAACAGTCAATTGCTTACTGGAAGTAGTACAAGTGGGCTTACGACTTCCCCTCTGGGATGACCATCGACTCCCAGCGGCAACAACAGCAGCGCCAGCAGCAGTAGGCGTTACACGCAAGGATGCATCGGAGGAATCCCAGGCAGGAGAGGACTCGTCAGATTTGCCAGTGACATGGCCTGCAGGACTATTGGCATTCCTGGGGAAGGAGGAAATTGACACTGAGGGAGTTGGTGGGGTGGTTTGCGTGAGCTTGGTTACAAGAGGAAGGGATTTACTGGTCAGTGGACTGCTTCCGCTGTCACCCAAAGTTTTTGAACTTGTCACTGACTTATTATGAATGCGCTGCAGGTGACGTATAAGGGAGGATGTTCCGAGGTGGTTAACGTCCTTACCCCTACTTATTACAGCTTGACAAAGGGAACACACGGCTTGACACCTGTTGTCCGCATTTCTGGTGAAATACCTCCACACCGAAGAGCTGATTTTTTTGGTATTTTCACCTGGCATGTCAACGGCCATATTCCTCCCACAGACAACAGGTGTCTCCCCGGGTGCCTGACTTAAACAAACCACCTCACCATCAGAATCCTCCTGGTCAATTTCCTCCCCAGCGCCAGCAACACCCATATCCTCCTCATCCTGGTGTACTTCAACACTGACATCTTCAATCTGACTATCAGGAACTGGACTGCGGGTGCTCCTTCCAGCACTTGCAGGGGGCGTGCAAATGGTGGAAGGCGCATGCTCTTCACGTCCAGTGTTGGGAAGGTCAGGCATCGCAACCGACACAATTGGACTCTCCTTGTGGATTTGGGATTTCAAAGAACGCACAGTTCTTTGCGGTGCTTTTGCCAGCTTGAGTCTTTTCAGTTTTCTAGCGAGAGGCTGAGTGCTTCCATCCTCATGTGAAGCTGAACCACTAGCCATGAACATAGGCCAGGGCCTCAGCCGTTCCTTGCCACTCCGTGTGGTAAATGGCATATTGGCAAGTTTACGCTTCTCCTCCGACAATTTTATTTTAGGTTTTGGAGTCCTTTTTTTACTGATATTTGGTGTTTTGGTTTTGACATGCTCTGTACTATGCCATTGGGCATCGGCCTTGGCAGACGACGTTGCTGGCATTTCATCGTCTCGGCCATGACTAGTGGCAGCAGCTTCAGCACGAGGTGGAAGTGGATCTTGATCTTTCCCTAATTTTGGAACCTCAACATTTTTGTTCTCCATATTTTAATAGGCACAACTAAAAGGCACCTCAGGTAAACAATGGAGATGGATGGATTGGATACTAGTATACAATTATGGACGGGCTGCCGAGTGCCGACACAGAGGTAGCCACAGCCGTGAACTACCGCACTGTACTGTGTCTGCTGCTAATATATAGACTGGTTGATAAAGAGATAGTATACTCGTAACTAGTATGTATGTATAAAGAAAGAAAAAAAAACCACGGTTAGGTGGTATATACAATTATGGACGGGCTGCCGAGTGCCGACACAGAGGTAGCCACAGCCGTGAACTACCGCACTGTACTGTGTCTGCTGCTAATATATAGACTGGTTGATAAAGAGATAGTATACTCGTAACTAGTATGTATGTATAAAGAAAGAAAAAAAAACCACGGTTAGGTGGTATATACAATTATGGACGGGCTGCCGAGTGCCGACACAGAGGTAGCCACAGCCGTGAACTACCGCACTGTACTGTGTCTGCTGCTAATATATAGACTGGTTGATAAAGAGATAGTATACTCGTAACTAGTATGTATGTATAAAGAAAGAAAAAAAAACCACGGTTAGGTGGTATATACAATTATGGACGGGCTGCCGAGTGCCGACACAGAGGTAGCCACAGCCGTGAACTACCGCACTGTACTGTGTCTGCTGCTAATATATAGACTGGTTGATAAAGAGATAGTATACTCGTAACTAGTATGTATGTATAAAGAAAGAAAAAAAAACCACGGTTAGGTGGTATATACAATTATGGACGGGCTGCCGAGTGCCGACACAGAGGTAGCCACAGCCGTGAACTACCGCACTGTACTGTGTCTGCTGCTAATATATAGACTGGTTGATAAAGAGATAGTATACTCGTAACTAGTATGTATGTATAAAGAAAGAAAAAAAAACCACGGTTAGGTGGTATATACAATTATGGACGGGCTGCCGAGTGCCGACACAGAGGTAGCCACAGCCGTGAACTACCGCACTGTACTGTGTCTGCTGCTAATATATAGACTGGTTGATAAAGAGATAGTATACTCGTAACTAGTATGTATGTATAAAGAAAGAAAAAAAAACCACGGTTAGGTGGTATATACAATTATGGACGGGCTGCCGAGTGCCGACACAGAGGTAGCCACAGCCGTGAACTACCGCACTGTACTGTGTCTGCTGCTAATATATAGACTGGTTGATAAAGAGATAGTATACTCGTAACTAGTATGTATGTATAAAGAAAAAAAAAAAAACCACGGTTAGGTGGTATATACAATTATGGACGGGCTGCCGAGTGCCGACACAGAGGTAGCCACAGCCGTGAACTACCGCACTGTACTGTGTCTGCTGCTAATATATAGACTGGTTGATAAAGAGATAGTATACTCGTAACTAGTATGTATGTATAAAGAAAGAAAAAAAAACCACGGTTAGGTGGTATATACAATTATGGACGGGCTGCCGAGTGCCGACACAGAGGTAGCCACAGCCGTGAACTACCGCACTGTACTGTGTCTGCTGCTAATATATAGACTGGTTGATAAAGAGATAGTATACTCGTAACTAGTATGTATGTATAAAGAAAGAAAAAAAAACCACGGTTAGGTGGTATATACAATTATGGACGGGCTGCCGAGTGCCGACACAGAGGTAGCCACAGCCGTGAACTACCGCACTGTACTGTGTCTGCTGCTAATATATAGACTGGTTGATAAAGAGATAGTATACTCGTAACTAGTATGTATGTATAAAGAAAGAAAAAAAAACCACGGTTAGGTGGTATATACAATTATGGACGGGCTGCCGAGTGCCGACACAGAGGTAGCCACAGCCGTGAACTACCGCACTGTACTGTGTCTGCTGCTAATATATAGACTGGTTGATAAAGAGATAGTATACTCGTAACTAGTATGTATGTATAAAGAAAGAAAAAAAAAACACGGTTAGGTGGTATATACAATTATGGACGGGCTGCCGAGTGCCGACACAGAGGTAGCCACAGCCGTGAACTACCGCACTGTACTGTGTCTGCTGCTAATATATAGACTGGTTGATAAAGAGATAGTATACTCGTAACTAGTATGTATGTATAAAGAAAGAAAAAAAAACCACGGTTAGGTGGTATATACAATTATGGACGGGCTGCCGAGTGCCGACACAGAGGTAGCCACAGCCGTGAACTACCGCACTGTACTGTGTCTGCTGCTAATATAGACTGGTTGATAAAGAGATAGTATACTACTAATATTATATACTGGTGGTCAGGTCACTGGTCACTAGTCACACTGGCAGTGGCACTCCTGCAGCAAAAGTGTGCACTGTTTAATTTTAATATAATATTATGTACTCCTGGCTCCTGCTATAACCTATAACTGGCACTGCAGTAGTGCTCCCCAGTCTCCCCCACAATTATAAGCTGTGTGAGCTGAGCAGTCAGACAGATATATAATATATATAGATGATGCAGCACACTGGCCTGAGCCTGAGCAGTGCACACAGATATGGTATGTGACTGACTGAGTCACTGTGTGTATCGCTTTTTTCAGGCAGAGAACGGATATATTAAATAAACTGCACTGTGTGTCTGGTGGTCACTCACTATATAATATATTATGTACTCCTGGCTCCTGCTATAACCTATAACTGGCACTGCAGTAGTGCTCCCCAGTCTCCCCCACAATTATAAGCTGTGTGAGCTGAGCAGTCAGACAGATATATAATATTATATATAGATAATAGATGATGCAGCACACTGGCCTGAGCCTGAGCAGTGCACACAGATATGGTATGTGACTGAGTCACTGTGTGCTGTGTATCGCTTTTTTCAGGCAGAGAACGGATTATAAATAAAAGTGGTGGTCACTGGTCACTATCAGCAAAACTCTGCACTGTACACTACTGAGTACTCCTAATGCTCCCCAAAATTAGTAAATCAAGTGTCTAAACGGAGAGGACGCCAGCCACGTCCTCTCCCTATCAATCTCAATGCACGTGTGAAAATGGCGGCGACGCGCGGCTCCTTATATAGAATCCGAGTCTCGCGATAGAATCCGAGCCTCGCGAGAATCCGACAGCGTCATGATGACGTTCGGGCGCGCTCGGGTTAACCGAGCAAGGCGGGAAGATCCGAGTCGCTCGGACCCGTGAAAAAAAACATGAAGTTCTGGCGGGTTCGGATTCAGAGAAACCGAACCCGCTCATCTCTAGATATTTCATCTTCCTCGCAAAGGACTGTTGAACAGTCAATTGCTTACTGGAAGTAGTACAAGTGGGCTTACGACTTCCCCTCTGGGATGACCATCGACTCCCAGCAGCAACAACAGCAGCGCCAGCAGCAGTAGGCGTTACACGCAAGGATGCATCGGAGGAATCCCAGGCAGGAGAGGACTCGTCAGACTTGCCAGTGACATGGCCTGCAGGACTATTGGCATTCCTGGGGAAGGAGGAAATTGACACTGAGGGAGTTGGTGGGGTGGTTTGCGTGAGCTTGGTTACAAGAGGAAGGGATTTACTGGTCAGTGGACTGCTTCCGCTGTCACCCAAAGTTTTTGAACTTGTCACTGACTTATTATGAATGCGCTGCAGGTGACGTATAAGGGAGGATGTTCCGAGGTGGTTAACGTCCTTACCCCTACTTATTACAGCTTGACAAAGGGAACACACGGCTTGACACCTGTTGTCCGCATTTCTGTTGAAATACCTCCACACCGAAGAGCTGATTTTTTTGGTATTTTCACCTGGCATGTCAACGGCCATATTCCTCCCACGGACAACAGGTGTCTCCCCGGGTGCCTGACTTAAACAAACCACCTCACCATCAGAATCCTCCTGGTCAATTTCCTCCCCAGCGCCAGCAACACCCATATCCTCCTCATCCTGGTGTACTTCAACACTGACATCTTCAATCTGACTATCAGGAACTGGACTGCGGGTGCTCCTTCCAGCACTTGCAGGGGGCGTGCAAATGGTGGAAGGCGCATGCTCTTCACGTCCAGTGTTGGGAAGGTCAGGCATCGCAACCGACACAATTGGACTCTCCTTGTGGATTTGGGATTTCGAAGAATGCACAGTTCTTTGCTGTGCTGCTTTTGCCAGCTTGAGTCATTTCATTTTTCTAGCGAGAGGCTGAGTGCTTCCATCCTCATGTGAAGCTGAACCACTAGCCATGAACATAGGCCAGGGCCTCAGCCGTTCCTTGCCACTCCGTGTCGTAAATGGCATATTGGCAAGTTTACGCTTCTCCTCCGACAATTTTATTTTAGGTTTTGGAGTCCTTTTTTTTCTGATATTTGGTGTTTTGGATTTGACATGCTCTGTACTATGACATTGGGCATCGGCCTTGGCAGACGACGTTGCTGGCATTTCATCGTCTCGGCCATGACTAGTGGCAGCAGCTTCAGCACGAGGTGGAAGTGGATCTTGATCTTTCCCTAATTTTGGAACCTCAACATTTTTGTTCTCCATATTTTAATAGGCACAACTAAAAGGCACCTCAGGTAAACAATGGAGATGGATACTAGTATACAATTATGGACTGCCTGCCGAGTGCAGACACAGAGGTAGCCACAGCCGTGAACTACCGTACTGTACTGTGTCTGCTGCTAATATAGACTGGTTGATAAAGAGATGTCGTAGTAGTATGTATGTATAAAGAAGAAAAAAAAACCACGGTTAGGTGGTATACAATTATGGACGGACTGCCTGCCGAGTGCAGACACAGAGGTAGCCACAGCCGTGAACTACCGTACTGTGTCTGCTGCGACTGGATGATAAATGATATAAAAAATATATATATATCACTACTGCAGCCGGACAGGTATATATTATATATTATATAATGACGGACCTGCTGGACACTGTCTGTCAGCAGAATGAGTTTTATTTTTATAGAATAAAAAAAACAACAACACACAAGTGAAGTCACACGACGAGTGTTTAACTTTTTCAGGCAATCACAATATAAGTATACTACTAACTATACTGGTGGTCAGTGTGGTCAGGTCACTGGTCAGTCACACTGGCAGTGGCACTCCTGCAGCAAAAGTGTGCACTGTTTAATTTTAATATAATATTATGTACTCCTGGCTCCTGCTATAACCTATAACTGGCACTGCAGTGCTCCCCAGTCTCCCCCACAATTATAAGCTGTGTGAGCTGAGCAGTCAGACAGATATATAATATATATAGATGATGCAGCACACTGGGCTGAGCCTGAGCAGTGCACACAGATATGGTATGTGACTGAGTCACTGTGTGTATCGCTTTTTTCAGGCAGAGAACGGATATATTAAATAAACTGCACTGTCTGGTGGTCACTCACTATATAATATTATGTACTCCTGGCTCCTGCTATAACCTATAACTGGCACTGCAGTGCTCCCCAGTCTCCCCCACAATTATAAGCTGTGTGAGCTGAGCAGTCAGACAGATATATAATATATATAGATGATGCAGCACACTGGGCTGAGCCTGAGCAGTGCACACAGATATGGTATGTGACTGAGTCACTGTGTGTATCGCTTTTTTCAGGCAGAGAACGGATATATTAAATAAACTGCACTGTCTGGTGGTCACTCACTAGTAAACTCTCTGCACTCTCTACACTTCTACAGTACTCCTCCTAGTCCTAAGCTCCAGTAAATCTCTCTCTCTTATAATCTAAATGGAGAGGACGCCAGCCACGTCCTCTCACTATCAATCTCAATGCACGTGTGAAAATGGCGGCGACGCGCGGCTCCTTATATAGAATCCGAGTCTCGCGAGAATCCGACAGCGTCATGATGACGTTCGGGCGCGCTCGGGTTAACCGAGCAAGGCGGGAGGATCCGAGTCTGCTCGGACCCGTGAAAAAAACCATGAAGTTCGGGCGGGTTCGGATTCAGAGAAACCGAACCCGCTCATCTCTACCTGCAACTACTCTCTTTTTCATGGAACCTGCAGCACATGTCTCTACTTCAGATGCTGCAGCAGCTCTCTGCTCTAAGCTGCTGCAGCACCTCTTTCTGTCCTGGCTTCTGCAGAACCTCTCTCTGCCCCGGCTGTTGTAGCACCTCTCTCTGCCATGGCTGCTGCAACACTTCTCTTTACATTGATGCTGCAGCACCTCTCTCTGTCCTAGCTACTGCAACACCTCTCTCTGCCATGGCTGCTGCTGCACTTCTCTCAACATTGATGCTGCAGCACCTCTCTCTGACCCAGCTGCTGCTGCTGCAGCACCTCTCTCTGCACTAGCAGCTGCAGCACCTCACTCTGTCTCTCAAGATGCTGCAGCACCTCTCTCTGCCCCTCAGGTTGCTGCAGCAGCTCTCTCTGCCCATCAGGCTGCTGTGGCACCTCTTTCTGCCCCTCAGGCAATTCTGGGCTATTATTTTCATTAAAGCATAGTGGAATTATCAGGTCCGGGATGGCAGTTTTAGGGTATTATTTTTATTGAGGCATTGGGGGATTATCAAATGGGGGAATTTGGTGCATTTTTTTCATTGAGTGTTTGGTGGTTTTCAGGTCGAGGGGTGTGTGTGTCACATCACATTTGGGGCATTATTTTCATTGAGGAATTGGGGGACTGTGAGGTGAGGTCAATCAGGGCATATATAGTGTTTTTAATTTATTTGAATTAAACAAGTAAATAGTTCCATAGTGTAACGTGTATAAGGGTCTCCACTGTGTGGCGTAATGTGTATAAGGGGCTCTACTGTGTGGCATAACATGTATAAGTGATACTACTGTGAGGTGTAATGTGAATTGGTACTATTTTTTGGCCATGCACCTTCCCAAAAAAGTCATTATTATTTAATATTACCAGTTATTTATATAGCGCACACATATTCCACAGCGCTTTACAGAGAATACACACCAGTGTTAATTTTAGTTGGGATCCAATTAACCTACCAGTATGAGGCATTAATGCTAATGATTACACCATCCGTACTGCCATGCCTCTATATTGTTGTTGCAAGCCTTGGGCATACACTGAACCTATTTCAAACAGGTGGCACTCAAAGTAAACTTTCGCACTGAGCTACACAAGGTCTAGAACCGGCCCTGTCACCAATTTAGGATTTTTAAATATTGTTTCTTTTCAAATGTAACATGCCACCACATGTCGCCTAGGCCCCCAATTCAATAAAGAGGAGGGGGTGTCAAAACATACCCTTGCTCCAGGCACCATGGCACCTAGCTACACCTCTGAAGGGGCAGGCATGCACTTGTACCTTCACAGGAAGATTCGCTTGTCGACTCAGGCCAGAATGGCGCTGATCTGGTGGCCGGTCCACAAGAACCTGTCAGGGATTGGATCATTTTGACAATGGATGCAAGTCTCAGAGGTTGGGGTACACTTCTGGAAAACCATCAGTTCCAGGGGAGATGGTCACAGTACGAGAGTTGTCTACCGATAAATGTACTGGAATTACGAGCTATCTACAATGCACTTCTACAAGCGGAGAGCCTAGTACGAGGACGACACATGAAGGTCCAATCAGACAATGTGACGGCAGCGGCGTATATAAATCTACAAGGAGGAACAAAGAGCTGCTTGGCATTAAAAGAGGCAACACGGATTCTGTCTTGGACAGAGAGGCACAACATCATCCTGTCGGCGGTCTTTATTCCAGGCGTTTAAACTGGGAGGCAGACTACCTCAGTCGTCAAAACATGCACCCAGGAGAGTGGAGTCTACACCCTCAAGTCTTCGACGCAGTGGTACAAAGGTGTGGGTTACCACAAGTAGATCTGATCAGCTATCCCTACCATGTTGGTGACTAGAAAGCCGTTTAGTGCGGCACACTATTATAGAATCTGGAAGAAATACATGGATTGGTGCCAGCCTAAGGGTTGAAACTCCAGACAATTTCGCCTTACAAGATTGTTGCGTTTTCTACAAGCGGGTTTGGACGGAGGTTTGAGGTTGGGGGTCCTTGAAAGTCCAAGTCTCAGCCCTTTCTATTTTCTTCCAACAATGTCTGGTGTCCTTACATGAGGTACAGACTTTTCTACAGGGAGTGTTGAGATTACAACCACCTTTTCGTCCTCCCACGGCTCTGTGGGAACTAAATTTGGTGTTAGACTTTTTAAGATCTGACCTTTTCGAGCCTTTGGAAGGGGCAGATTTCAAATATGTGTCCTGGAAGACGGTCTTTCTACTTGTATTGGCTTCAGCAAGGAGAGTATCGGAATTGGGAGCTCTATCCTGTAAGAGCACTTTTCTTGTTTTCCACGAGGATAGGGCGGAACTCTGTACTAGGGCAGAGTTTTTGCCTAAGGTGGGTTTGGATTGTAACATAAACCAACCAATTGTGGTCCCATCTTTTCAGGTGTCAGAGGGGGACTGTTCCCTTGATGTGGTCAGGGCATTAAAGGTTTACGTACAGGCTACGAGTTCCCTTAGAAAGTTGGACATTTTGTTTGTGCCGTATAATGGTCCCAAGAGGAGTTGGCCAGCTACAAAACAAACCTTGTCCAGATGGATAAGACTCACCATCAGACAAGCGTACAGTATGTCTCCAGTGGTAAGAGTCCCTTTTTGAGTGGGTCCTCATACCACCAGGTCTGTAGGAGCTTCTTGGGTGGATGCCAGAGGAGCTTCTACTGCCCAACTTTGTAGGGCAGCAACGTGGTCCTCCGCACACACGTTCACTCGCTTTTACAAATTTGATACTTTTGAGGCTAAAGAATCCAACTTTGGCCATTTGGTTCTGCAGGATTCGGACAGCACTCCCACCCATGGGAGTATCTTTAGGATGTTCCCAGCTATCTAACTCTCCAGTGTCCCCTAATGGATTACAGAGAAAAGAGGATTTTGGTACTTACCGATAAATCTATTTCTCTGAATCCACTCAGGGACACTGCATGCCCGCCTCGGTGCTGCCAGCCTGCATGTTTATTGTTATATTGGCTCAAACAAGTTTGAAACAAAGTTTGATGGTTTCTTGGTTGATGGTTAACGTTATGGTATGGTTGGTTCCTTCCCGAATGTTTTTCTCTCAACATTCCCTCTTCTCTCCGTCAATTTTTCAAACTGGGGGGACGGGGGGCATGAAGGTGTAGGGAGCCAACTGTGCACTTTTGTGGATTTGTTTTACATTGTGCTTCCTCCGGTCTCCATTCTTCACACCCCAGCTGTCTAACTCTCCAGTGTCCTCGAATGGATTCAGAGAAATAGATTTATCGGTAAGTACCAAAACCCTCCTTTTTCAACTCACTTAGAAAATACAATGCATTGCCACACTGAAGATGCAGACAGGGCAACTTACATAACTCAACTGAATGACTTAAGGTTGGTCAGTGGGACAGACTTCCCTTCATAGGCGTGCGCAGCACATTTTATTAGGGGGTGCACCATCGGAGGGGTGTGTCTAGCATCATCTATTGACGATTATCGCAATATAAAATATCCACCTTTGTACCAATCCTAATAAAGCAGATACATTGTCAGATGTTGTGGTGTGCACCAAACAAACACCCCTGATGGTACTCGCTGCAATTACACTGCTCCTCCTCAGCCTGGTCTGGCTCCCCCTCTCTTTCCCCTGCAAGATGCAGCAGCTTACTTACAAGTCAGTCACTCACTGACACTGACAGTCGCAGACTAGTACTGCTGCTGCTGGAAAAACAAGTGACATGTTGCTGCCGACCGCCTGCCAGTATTGAATTTGCCTTCCTAAGAGGAACGCTGGCTGCATGCTGCTCCTTATCAGTGGCTGGCATTGGCATAGCATAGAAGGAGAGAGGTGGGCGTGTGGCAGGTGTGACGGGTGGGCGTGCAATCAGCATGATGTAATCACATCACATCACGCTGTTTTTATACATGGAGGTGGAGCTAGGAGTTTGATAGCCGGTGGCAGTGGCACCCTTGATTAACCCAGGCGTCCATTCAGTAATGCAGTCCTGACAGGGATCAGTGCAGAGGGGACAGTAATCAGCCTGCTCGACTGCATCAGGCATGTGAGATAGGGGTGCCAGACATTAGGGGGTGCCTGTGCGCACCAGGCACCCCCCCTGCGCACACCTATGCTTCCCTTTAAATATGACAGCATCCAGTTATCAGGAAGGGATGGGTGACAGATCGTCATGCAATCAGGGCTGCCAGGACGGCATTTTTAATCCACCTGACCAGGAATGAATGCAGCAGGGACTAATTACTGTCCTGTACTTACAATCGTTTCAAATGCAACCATAAATATGAGATTAATTCATCTCATGTGGCCTGATTTATAATATCCCGGCTGTAGTACAGTAAGTCTATAGGGATCTGTTAGCCAGATTTAACAGGGTGAGAGCCTTTGAATTCCTACCCCAAATTTTAGCTTGATACCCCTGTAACTAAATCAATATCCATACAGCATAGTAACATACTAGATAGTCAATGCTGCCTGCACAACCATGGTACATAGAATATATTGATAACATACGCCAGTCTGCTTATATGGGTACATACATTTTTTCCTCTGCCCTAATTGTCTGGATTCCCTATGCAGCTACCCAGGTTTAAGCAAAAATTGCACCAGACTTGTTTTAAATAACCCAAATGTATGTTATTAGCTCAACAAGACATTCCAGGCTGATAATGAGATATACGGAAGCTCAATCACTAGTAGCCAGAACTGAAGACAGCAGATTCTCTATTAAGCATCTGGTCTAGTGACATACTGTACACGGATACAAATATAAACCAGTCAAAATGACGCAGTCACCTTGATGATCACTTAGTGGCACCGATTCTGCTACACTATAACGTGGCCATACAGTGAGAGCACACACCGAGCTCCCCTAACAGATGACAGAGGCAGCCTGACACAGCAGCCTGCTGCATGACACCGTTCATTGCCAGGCTCAAAGGATGAGGACTGGCATCAATGTTCGGCATCGTGTCTACTGAATCATCACCCATCATCTTCCAGCAACATCTGTAACTGACAGCACGATCTCCTCTCCTTTACTTGCTGAACTGCAGAGGCCAGTGTGCCACGCTCATGTCACTGGATAATGCAGCCATACCCTCCTTGCTAACCCACAGCACATTGATTTATGCTGGGTAATTGCAGAAATCGTGCAAGTTTACAGAAAATCCCAAATCAGCTGGCACTGGATGGGTTAAAAATGCACTCAATCAGTAAAAGCACTCGTGTGTGTGTGTGTGTGTGTGTGTGTGTGTGTGTGTGTGTGTGTGTGTGTATATATATATATATATATATATATATATATATAGCATGCTGAGACATAATTAGCAGGCAAATAATATACTGGATGCCCCTATGCAGTATAAGAACCACTGCAGTGAAATAGTTAGGATCAGCAGGTTGCAATCTACTGTACATAGCTAGAGACACTTACGCCTTTGCAGAACTGGCATAACCTGCATGTATCACACTGCAGTGCATCAGATGCAGCCGGGCACATGTCCTGTGCGGCAGGACCTTCCCCATCCTGCTAAAGCTCTGCTCACCTTGGCAACGTCCCTGCAATCCCTCCAGCACAGCATCTCCCTATGTGCTGGTAATGGCAAGCGTGAGGCTGCTGCTTGGATGCTCAGACCTAGCCAACAGAACCCAGAGCAACAGATCTGGATGATGTCACTGCTTGAGAAGGCATACGTTTCATTATTGGGGATATGATTCTGTGCAGTATGTTCAGCTGTCACATTTTTCCTTTTCCTCTGGCACGTGACAGAATAATATATAAGAAATAAAATCTACAATACATGTGGCAACTTTTTCATGAAAGGCCATGCACAGTGCAATTTTTTAAAATGCAAGCAGGTCTTAATGAGGCCGCATTCGGAGTGCGCCAGGCGCAAGAGGACTGATGGAAATAGGCGTCCCCTCGCCATACGCATGACTCAGAATACAGTGTAACTCTGGCAACACTCTCACGAGAGATATGTACAGAATGAGTTCCACTCAGAATCGCTCGGAGATACGCAAAGGTGCATTCATTCACTGTGCTGCGGCTTGCTAACATTTCCCGGTTGCCTCTACATTCAAACTTGCATGCAAAACACAACCAGGAACTCTGTTTGCTTCAAGTTGTAAACAGCGCTGAGTGAACTGAAATGTCCGAAATTTCTGCAAATGAAATGCAAGGCCAACATAAATAATTTCGCAAACCAGCCCCAATTGGGACAAGAGTCAGCGGATGAGAAAACGCCAACTGTACAATCCAACCAATCACTGTTAAGCTGGTCACTGCAACGGCCAGCATCATGTGACCATAACTTTATAAAAATGGCTTGAAGGCAATTTCACAATTGTGTGTCCTGGTTGTCTGAAAGAAAAAATGCGGTGATTGGTGCATACCTCCCAAAATATGGGAGGTGGGACAAGTGACCTCTACATGTGTTCGCATGCAGGTCCCCTTGCATGACCTCATGGCAAGGGGGCGTGGCTTCACATTATGTCCCCTGTTTCCATCATTCTGTGGGGGTGCCTACCCACCAAGTGGCAAACGCAGGATTTCTTGAGGGGGGTTTCCAAATGCAATCTCACAATCTCCCACTCTGCAGAACATTGGAGCAAGTGCAGGAGTTTGGGGGAGCGGTAGAAGAACCTAGTAACGACTCTGAACATTGGTCTTTTTATACACTGTATACTGTATGGAGTACAGTATTTATATTAAACATTATAGATGGTCTATACTAGTATAGGCTTTATCAAACATACTTTAAGAATATAAATAAGTGGTCAGAAAAAGGTTAAACATACCATAATAAATAAATACACAAACGTAATAGAACCAGTACTGCACTTTCTAGGAACACATTCTTCCATCTTATGGTAATGCGCCTGTCTCTTGTTCCTGGTAGCTACTCTTTGGTCCAGTGCACTGATTGAGGACTCATATCCACACACACAGCAAACTTGGTAGAAGAAGCTGCTACCACTGGGCATCTGGGCATGTGCAGCAGCTCTGCTGTCCCAAAAACTGCATGATGTGGCGGCAGTTCTATTAATAGTATTATTTACCATTACTATTGTTGTCATAATTTGAGCCACGTGCCAACAGGAAGGGGGTTTCCGTGCAACAGGAACCCCCCCCCCTGCGTTTGCCTATGCCACCAACCCTTGAGCTGCTGTGCTGCCCCCAAGCTCTCTCCTGTCCTATCTAGATGCCATCTGCTATGCATTGCAGCGATGAGAAAGTGCTCCCTCAACCTTTTCCCCCAGCGTGACAGGGTCCGAAAAGCCTTATTGGGCCCGTTACACATACAAAAAAACTAGTTTCCACATGTCTTAAGTAACAGGGCCATTTATTATCAGGAGCTTGATCAGCCTCCACTACCCCCATTCAGCAAAACTTGATTCCTGCCAGAACTTTATTAAGACCCCATAAGGGCCCTAGATAAAACAATGTGTTTGGACACCTTTCGCCTCTCAATTTTTTGGAAATTAAAAAAAAATGTGTTAGGTTGGTCGGATCCCATCTTTAGCCCTGAGCATTCACCTACACTGCTTACTGCACTGCTCATTTGCATACTCTCCTGGAAAGTCCGGGAGACTCCCAATATTCAGAGTACACTCCCAGATTCACAAGAAAAGTAGCAGGGCCTGATTACAGGATACATGTCGAATTCAGTACAAAGTATAAGAGAGGGGATGTGCGGTCAGGCCCGGCGACAGGGGGGGTCAATGGGGACAATCGTCCCGGGCCCCAACGTTGTGAGGGGCCCCGTGGTCCGGCTGCGGCAGTGTGGCGGCTGCAAGCTCATCATGGATGGAAGTAATTATATACATCGCAGCAATGAGCCGCCGCACCGGCCGCCCGCTGTGCAGTTAATAGCAGCATGATGCTGCTATTAACTATACAGCGGGCGGCTGGCGCGGCATCGCATTGCCGCAATGTATATAATTAGCCAGCACTAAGAACAGCGGCACCCATGTGGTAACCCCCCTCTGCCCCAAGGTCAGCTGTGCAATGACGTCGCTCTCCTCCCGGCCCGCCCTGTCTCTGGTGTGGCAACTACCTGAGAGGAGCGGCCGTGCAGTCTGCAGAAGCAGGACTGCAATTAAAATGACTGCCAGGCTGGCGAATATACAGAATAAAACAGCCTGAGGCAGGCAGGCTAGCAGCTTGTGGGGAGACTGGTCTGAATAGCGGCGGCTGTGTGCTGGTAAGTGTGCACTCTTCTGGATTTTGGGGCTTTGGGTTTGGGCACATGTCATAGATGCATGAATGCAGGCCTGGCGAAAGGGGGGTGGTCAAAGGGGACACACTTACCGTGCCCCGAGGGTCAGAGTACTTTTAGTACTTTTACAACTAACTGCCTGTCTGTCACCAATTTAGTTAACTAAAGCCTAGTACACACTAGGCGATCCCCGCCGACATTGGCGGCGGCGGGGACCCGGCCGGGTGCCGGCATTGGCAAGTGCATACACACTAGAGATGAGCGCCTGAAATTTTTCGGGTTTTGTGTTTTGGTTTTGGGTTCGGTTCCGCGGCCGTGTTTTGGGTTCGAACGCGTTTTGGCAAAACCTCACCGAATTTTTTTTGTCGGATTCGGGTGTGTTTTGGATTCGGGTGTTTTTTTCCAAAAACACTAAAAAACAGCTTAAATCATAGAATTTGGGGGTCATTTTGATCCCAAAGTATTATTAACCTCAAAAACCATAATTTACACTCATTTTCAGTCTATTCTGAATACCTCACACCTCACAATATTATTTTTAGTCCTAAAATTTGCACCGAGGTCGCTGTGTGAGTAAGATAAGCGACCCTAGTGGCCGACACAAACACCGGGCCCATCTAGGAGTGGCACTGCAGTGTCACGCAGGATGTCCCTTCCAAAAAACCCTCCCCAAACAGCACATGACGCAAAGAAAAAAAGAGGCGCAATGAGGTAGCTGTGTGAGTAAGATTAGCGACCCTAGTGGCCGACACAAACACCGGGCCCATCTAGGAGTGGCACTGCAGTGTCACGCAGGATGGCCCTTCCAAAAAACCCTCCCCAAACAGCACATGACGCAAAGAAAAAAAGAGGCGCAATGAGGTAGCTGTGTGAGTAAGATTAGCGACCCTAGTGGCCGACACAAACACCGGGCCCATCTAGGAGTGGCACTGCAGTGTCACGCAGGATGTCCCTTCCAAAAAACCCTCCCCAAACAGCACATGACGCAAAGAAAAAAAGAGGCGCAATGAGGTAGCTGACTGTGTGAGTAAGATTAGCGACCCTAGTGGCCGTCACAAACACCGGGCCCATCTAGGAGTGGCACTGCAGTGTCACGCAGGATGTCCCTTCCAAAAAAACCCTCCCCAATCAGCACATGATGCAAAGAAAAAGAAAAGAAAAAAGAGGTGCAAGATGGAATTGTCCTTGGGCCCTCCCACCCACCCTTATGTTGTATAAACAAAACAGGACATGCACACTTTAACCAACCCATCATTTCAGTGACAGGGTCTGCCACACGACTGTGACTGATATGACGGGTTGGTTTGGACCCCCCCCAAAAAAGAAGCAATTAATCTCTCCTTGCACAAACTGGCTCTACAGAGGCAAGATGTCCACCTCATCTTCACCCTCCGATATATCACCGTGTACATCCCCCTCCTCACAAATTATCAATTCGTCCCCACTGGAATCCACCATCTCAGCTCCCTGTGTACTTTGTGGAGGCAATTGCTGCTGGTCAATGTCTCCGCGGAGGAATTGATTATAATTCATTTTAATGAACATCATCTTCTCCACATTTTCTGGATGTAACCTCGTACGCCGATTGCTGACAAGGTGAGCGGCGGCACTAAACACTCTTTCGGAGTACACACTTGTGGGAGGGCAACTTAGGTAGAATAAAGCCAGTTTGTGCAAGGGCCTCCAAATTGCCTCTTTTTCCTGCCAGTATAAGTACGGACTGTGTGACGTGCCTACTTGGATGCGGTCACTCATATAATCCTCCACCATTCTATCAATGTTGAGAGAATCATATGCAGTGACAGTAGACGACATGTCCGTAATCGTTGTCAGGTCCTTCAGTCCGGACCAGATGTCAGCATCAGCAGTCGCTCCAGACTGCCCTGCATCACCGCCAGCGGGTGGGCTCGGAATTCTGAGCCTTTTCCTCGCACCCCCAGTTGCGGGAGAATGTGAAGGAGGAGATGTTGACAGGTCGCGTTCCGCTTGACTTGACAATTTTGTCACCAGCAGGTCTTTCAACCCCAGCAGACCTGTGTCTGCCGGAAAGAGAGATCCAAGGTAGGCTTTAAATCTAGGATCGAGCACGGTGGCCAAAATGTAGTGCTCAGATTTCAACAGATTGACCACCCGTGAATCCTTGTTAAGCGAATTAAGGGCTGCATCCACAAGTCCCACATGCCTAGCGGAATCGCTCCCTTTTAGCTCCTTCTTCAATGCCTCCAGCTTCTTCTGCAAAAGCCTGATGAGGGGAATGACCTGACTCAGGCTGGCAGTGTCTGAACTGACTTCACGTGTGGCAAGTTCAAAGGGCATCAGAACCTTGCACAACGTTGAAATCATTCTCCACTGCACTTGAGACAGGTGCATTCCATCTCCTATATCGTGCTCAATTGTATAGGCTTGAATGGCCTTTTGCTGCTCCTCCAACCTCTGAAGCATATAGAGGGTTGAATTCCACCTCGTTACCACTTCTTGCTTCAGATGATGGCAGGGCAGGTTCAGTAGTTTTTGGTGGTGCTCCAGTCTTCTGTACGTGGTGCCTGTACGCCGAAAGTGTCCCGCAATTTTTCTGGCCACCGACAGCATCTCTTGCACGCCCCTGTCGTTTTTTAAAAAATTCTGCACCACCAAATTCAAGGTATGTGCAAAACATGGGACGTGCTGGAATTTGCCCATATTTAATGCACACACAATATTGCTGGCGTTGTCCGATGCCACAAATCCACAGGAGAGTCCAATTGGGGTAAGCCATTCCGCGATGATCTTCCTCAGTTGCCGTAAGAGGTTTTCAGCTGTGTGCGTATTCTGGAAAGCGGTGATACAAAGCGTAGCCTGCCTAGGAAAGAGTTGGCGTTTGCGAGATGCTGCTACTGGTGCCGCCGCTGCTGTTCTTGCGGCGGGAGTCCATACATCTACCCAGTGGGCTGTCACAGTCATATAGTCCTGACCCTGCCCTGCTCCACTTGTCCACATGTCCGTGGTTAAGTGGACATTGGGTACAACTGCATTTTTTAGGAGACTGGTGAGTCTTTTTCTGACGTCCGTGTACATTCTCGGTATCGCCTGCCTAGAGAAGTGGAACCTAGATGGTATTTGGTAACGGGGGCACACTGCCTCAATAAATTGTCTAGTTCCCTGTGAACTAACGGCGGATACCGGACGCACGTCTAACACCAACATAGTTGTCAAGGACTCAGTTATCCGCTTTGCAGTAGGATGACTGCTGTGATATTTCATCTTCCTCGCAAAGGACTGTTGAACAGTCAATTGCTTACTGGAAGTAGTACAAGTGGGCTTACGACTTCCCCTCTGGGATGACCATCGACTCCCAGCGGCAACAACAGCAGCGCCAGCAGCAGTAGGCGTTACACGCAAGGATGCATCGGAGGAATCCCAGGCAGGAGAGGACTCGTCAGACTTGCCAGTGACATGGCCTGCAGGACTATTGGCATTCCTGGGGAAGGAGGAAATTGACACTGAGGGAGTTGGTGGGGTGGTTTGCGTGAGCTTGGTTACAAGAGGAAGGGATTTACTGGTCAGTGGACTGCTTCCGCTGTCACCCAAAGTTTTTGAACTTGTCACTGACTTATTATGAATGCGCTGCAGGTGACGTATAAGGGAGGATGTTCCGAGGTGGTTAACGTCCTTACCCCTACTTATTACAGCTTGACAAAGGGAACACACGGCTTGACACCTGTTGTCCGCATTTCTGGTGAAATACCTCCACACCGAAGAGCTGATTTTTTTGGTATTTTCACCTGGCATGTCAACGGCCATATTCCTCCCACGGACAACAGGTGTCTCCCCGGGTGCCTGACTTAAACAAACCACCTCACCATCAGAATCCTCCTGGTCAATTTCCTCCCCAGCGCCAGCAACACCCATATCCTCCTCATCCTGGTGTACTTCAACACTGACATCTTCAATCTGACTATCAGGAACTGGACTGCGGGTGCTCCTTCCAGCACTTGCAGGGGGCGTGCAAATGGTGGAAGGCGCATGCTCTTCACGTCCAGTGTTGGGAAGGTCAGGCATCGCAACCGACACAATTGGACTCTCCTTGTGGATTTGGGATTTCAAAGAACGCACAGTTCTTTGCGGTGCTTTTGCCAGCTTGAGTCTTTTCAGTTTTCTAGCGAGAGGCTGAGTGCTTCCATCCTCATGTGAAGCTGAACCACTAGCCATGAACATAGGCCAGGGCCTCAGCCGTTCCTTGCCACTCCGTGTGGTAAATGGCATATTGGCAAGTTTACGCTTCTCCTCCGACAATTTTATTTTAGGTTTTGGAGTCCTTTTTTTACTGATATTTGGTGTTTTGGTTTTGACATGCTCTGTACTATGCCATTGGGCATCGGCCTTGGCAGACGACGTTGCTGGCATTTCATCGTCTCGGCCATGACTAGTGGCAGCAGCTTCAGCACGAGGTGGAAGTGGATCTTGATCTTTCCCTAATTTTGGAACCTCAACATTTTTGTTCTCCATATTTTAATAGGCACAACTAAAAGGCACCTCAGGTAAACAATGGAGATGGATGGATTGGATACTAGTATACAATTATGGACGGGCTGCCGAGTGCCGACACAGAGGTAGCCACAGCCGTGAACTACCGCACTGTACTGTGTCTGCTGCTAATATATAGACTGGTTGATAAAGAGATAGTATACTCGTAACTAGTATGTATGTATAAAGAAAGAAAAAAAAACCACGGTTAGGTGGTATATACAATTATGGACGGGCTGCCGAGTGCCGACACAGAGGTAGCCACAGCCGTGAACTACCGCACTGTACTGTGTCTGCTGCTAATATATAGACTGGTTGATAAAGAGATAGTATACTCGTAACTAGTATGTATGTATAAAGAAAGAAAAAAAAACCACGGTTAGGTGGTATATACAATTATGGACGGGCTGCCGAGTGCCGACACAGAGGTAGCCACAGCCGTGAACTACCGCACTGTACTGTGTCTGCTGCTAATATATAGACTGGTTGATAAAGAGATAGCATACTCGTAACTAGTATGTATGTATGTATAAAGAAAGAAAAAAAAACCACGGTTAGGTGGTATATACAATTATGGACGGGCTGCCGAGTGCCGACACAGAGGTAGCCACAGCCGTGAACTACCGCACTGTACTGTGTCTGCTGCTAATATATAGACTGGTTGATAAAGAGATAGTATACTCGTAACTAGTATGTATGTATAAAGAAAGAAAAAAAAACCACGGTTAGGTCACTGGTATATACAATTATGGACGGGCTGCCGAGTGCCGACACAGAGGTAGCCACAGCCGTGAACTACCGCACTGTACTGTGTCTGCTGCTAATATATAGACTGGTTGATAAAGAGATAGTATACTCGTAACTAGTATGTATGTATAAAGAAAGAAAAAAAAACCACGGTTAGGTCACTGGTATATACAATTATGGACGGGCTGCCGAGTGCCGACACAGAGGTAGCCACAGCCGTGAACTACCGCACTGTACTGTGTCTGCTGCTAATATATAGACTGGTTGATAAAGAGATAGTATACTCGTAACTAGTATGTATGTATAAAGAAAGAAAAAAAAACCACGGTTAGGTGGTATATACAATTATGGACGGGCTGCCGAGTGCCGACACAGAGGTAGCCACAGCCGTGAACTACCGCACTGTACTGTGTCTGCTGCTAATATATAGACTGGTTGATAAAGAGATAGTATACTCGTAACTAGTATGTATGTATAAAGAAAGAAAAAAAAACCACGGTTAGGTGGTATATACAATTATGGACGGGCTGCCGAGTGCCGACACAGAGGTAGCCACAGCCGTGAACTACCGCACTGTACTGTGTCTGCTGCTAATATATAGACTGGTTGATAAAGAGATAGTATACTCGTAACTAGTATGTATGTATAAAGAAAGAAAAAAAAACCACGGTTAGGTGGTATATACAATTATGGACGGGCTGCCGAGTGCCGACACAGAGGTAGCCACAGCCGTGAACTACCGCACTGTACTGTGTCTGCTGCTAATATATAGACTGGTTGATAAAGAGATAGTATACTCGTAACTAGTATGTATGTATAAAGAAAGAAAAAAAAACCACGGTTAGGTGGTATATACAATTATGGACGGGCTGCCGAGTGCCGACACAGAGGTAGCCACAGCCGTGAACTACCGCACTGTACTGTGTCTGCTGCTAATATATAGACTGGTTGATAAAGAGATAGTATACTCGTAACTAGTATGTATGTATAAAGAAAGAAAAAAAAACCACGGTTAGGTCACTGGTATATACAATTATGGACGGGCTGCCGAGTGCCGACACAGAGGTAGCCACAGCCGTGAACTACCGCACTGTACTGTGTCTGCTGCTAATATATAGACTGGTTGATAAAGAGATAGTATACTCGTAACTAGTATGTATGTATAAAGAAAGAAAAAAAAACCACGGTTAGGTCACTGGTATATACAATTATGGACGGGCTGCCGAGTGCCGACACAGAGGTAGCCACAGCCGTGAACTACCGCACTGTACTGTGTCTGCTGCTAATATATAGACTGGTTGATAAAGAGATAGTATACTCGTAACTAGTATGTATGTATAAAGAAAGAAAAAAAAACCACGGTTAGGTGGTATATACAATTATGGACGGGCTGCCGAGTGCCGACACAGAGGTAGCCACAGCCGTGAACTACCGCACTGTACTGTGTCTGCTGCTAATATATAGACTGGTTGATAAAGAGATAGTATACTCGTAACTAGTATGTATGTATAAAGAAAGAAAAAAAAACCACGGTTAGGTGGTATATACAATTATGGACGGGCTGCCGAGTGCCGACACAGAGGTAGCCACAGCCGTGAACTACCGCACTGTACTGTGTCTGCTGCTTATATATAGACTGGTTGATAAAGAGATAGTATACTCGTAACTAGTATGTATGTATAAAGAAAGAAAAAAAAACCACGGTTAGGTGGTATATACAATTATGGACGGGCTGCCGAGTGCCGACACAGAGGTAGCCACAGCCGTGAACTACCGCACTGTACTGTGTCTGCTGCTAATATATAGACTGGTTGATAAAGAGATAGTATACTCGTAACTAGTATGTATGTATAAAGAAAGAAAAAAAAACCACGGTTAGGTGGTATATACAATTATGGACGGGCTGCCGAGTGCCGACACAGAGGTAGCCACAGCCGTGAACTACCGCACTGTACTGTGTCTGCTGCTAATATATAGACTGGTTGATAAAGAGATAGTATACTCGTAACTAGTATGTATGTATAAAGAAAGAAAAAAAAACCACGGTTAGGTCACTGGTATATACAATTATGGACGGGCTGCCGAGTGCCGACACAGAGGTAGCCACAGCCGTGAACTACCGCACTGTACTGTGTCTGCTGCTAATATAGACTGGTTGATAAAGAGATAGTATACTACTAATATTATATACTGGTGGTCAGGTCACTGGTCACTAGTCACACTGGCAGTGGCACTCCTGCAGCAAAAGTGTGCACTGTTTAATTTTAATATAATATTATGTACTCCTGGCTCCTGCTATAACCTATAACTGGCACTGCAGTAGTGCTCCCCAGTCTCCCCCACAATTATAAGCTGTGTGAGCTGAGCAGTCAGACAGATATATAATATATATAGATGATGCAGCACACTGGCCTGAGCCTGAGCAGTGCACACAGATATGGTATGTGACTGAGTCACTGTGTGCTGTGTATCGCTTTTTTCAGGCAGAGAACGGATTATAAATAAAAGTGGTGGTCACTGGTCACTATCAGCAAAACTCTGCACTGTACACTACTGAGTACTCCTAATGCTCCCCAAAATTAGTAAATCAAGTGTCTCTCTAATCTATTCTAATTCTAAACGGAGAGGACGCCAGCCACGTCCTCTCCCTATCAATCTCAATGCACGTGTGAAAATGGCGGCGACGCGCGGCTCCTTATATAGAATCCGAGTCTCGCGATAGAATCCGAGCCTCGCGAGAATCCGACAGCGTCATGATGACGTTCGGGCGCGCTCGGGTTAACCGAGCAAGGCGGGAAGATCCGAGTCGCTCGGACCCGTGAAAAAAAACATGAAGTTCTGGCGGGTTCGGATTCAGAGAAACCGAACCCGCTCATCTCTAATACACACTTGCCGATGCCGGTGAGGAAGGGAGCGATGGCGGGGGGAACAACGGCAGCATGGCTGTCGTTAACGAGGACCTTCCTCGTCTACAAGTTCAGACGAGGTAGGGGGGGCGTTAACGATGTGCGCATCGATAGCGACATTGAGTGTACACACTAGGCGATATTGTGAAAGATCTTGCTCAAATCAGCCCTTCTGAGCGAGATCTCTCACTTTCTCGTCTAGTGTGTATGGGGCTAAAGTGTCTGGCCGCAGAGTCCTCCCTTCCCCCCTCACTTGGTCCCGTCCCAGTGGTGCATGCAGCCGTCACGACATCATGACTATGACGCTGCATCGCCTTCCATGTCTCTTGCCATTGAGGAGCATGCCTGAACCAGCCAAGCCTCCTGCCAGTGTTGGGCACAGGTGTGTGACAGTGCATTTACAGACTGAGGGGGTGGGGGGCCCCAGAGATATCAGTGTATGGGGCCCCAAGATTTCTGTTGCCGGCCCTGTGTGCGGTTGGTCAATATTAACAAGTCAGTAGCTATATGTCTGATTCGTGTTTGTAAGTAAAGCAAAAAAGCAAATATATCTGTCTGGAACAAACCATGCTGCCATGCAAGTGGAGCAAATACATTTATATTATTTCTGTGCAGGGTCAATACTGGCTGCTTTTGCATGTAGCCCACAAATGTTAGGTTTCTTTATTTTTACATTGCATTTTATATTTCAGTTTGAACACACCCCATCCAAATCTAAATATCTCTGCACATGTTACATCTTCCCCACCTGCCAGTGCAACATGGTTTTGCCCAGTTGCTTGCTTTTTTGCTTTACTTACAGACTTGAATCATGCGCCCTACGTTGCTTACAGTATAAGTATTTCACCAATTCTCCCATATGATAGTATGATATAGGGACAGTGGATGTACAATGTTACAAGGTATAGTGAACACGAAGCTAGACAATTGAAATCTATAAACAGTCTTAAGGTGCATACACACTGGGCGTTTTAGCCCAGCGTGTATGCACAGCAGGGCCATAACTAGGTGGGTGCGGAGGGGGCACCGCACATAGCGCTGCAGGGTAGGGGGTGCTGTTGGTGGCATTTGGCAATTATCTGTTTTATGTACTGTCAGTTGCAGCTTCCCCCCTTTTTGAAGCTCAGCATCTCCTGACCGCCCCTGTCTCCTACCCTGACCCCTTCTGTCGCTAATACCTATACAATATTCATGAACTCAACTTGAGATTTCTTTGTTATTCAGTCTCACTGTCCTTTATTACATTTCAAGATGCTGACATAACCGGGATTCGAACCCATTACCTGTGGCATTGCAGTCAGACTATCTATTCACTGGGCTCTGCCCTTGCATAGAAAAGGTAGATAATTATAAGCTAGAAAATTCTAACTATGTGAAGCTTACCTTGCACTTTGTGAAAAAAATATCAGCATTGCAGCTTGGCAGATCTATGTAGTGTGTGGCTGCAAGAGATTGGATGTGTGGCTGCACACTACATAGATCTGCTCAGTTGCAATTCTGATTATTTTTTTTACAAAGTACCAGTAGTTTCATATAGTATTCATAGTGCAATAGCGCAATGAGTAGGGTGTTTGATTAGAATTCAACAGGTTATAGGTTTGAATCCTATATATATATATATATATATATATATATTGCAAGAATTGGTGAAAACAAGCGCCCAAGAGTGTAGTGATTAAATTCAGGGGGAATGAAGGTGTAGAGGAAGGGATGATAAGGATCAGCTTAAAACACTTATCTGGTAGAGAGAAGCTCGGCTCAAGCAGCACTCTTTTTGTGGCTTAAAAACATGCGGATAAAACAGAAGAAAACTAACATAGTGTATACCGTTTATATTTCGTATTGTGTTACTGCTTAATTTCACAGGCCTAATTAGGGAACTAGCTTTTTCCCAAAGGAGATAAATATATAGCCTGGGCAGTGTATATATTAAAAATACAAAGAATTTAATAACATAATCACATAAAAATACACATAAAATGGCTGGATGACATGCGTACAGAATAAAAAATTATATCAAGCTTATCTGTCCATAACAATGGCTGGAATGCATGCGTACAGAATTTAAAATTGTTTGAAGCTTATCTGTCCATAAAAGGAGATGTCTGCAGGTACTCCCAACGCGTTTCGTCTGTCAGCAACAGGACTTCATCAAGGGGATGAGTAGGGTGTTTGATTAGAATTCAACAGGTTATAGGTTTGAATCCTATATATATATATATATATATATATAGATACATATATATCCGAGTATATATATATATATATATATATAGTGGGAAGGGGCATCGTAGCATGGGCTTTCTCTGGGATCAATCTTGCAATCTTGTCATGCCCCTTCCCCACGAGGCATGCTCCTCACGTCCCTATTGGAAAAATGGGGGGGGGGGGGGGGGACACGCCAATTCTTTCTCTGGCACAGGGCACCAAAAAGTCTAGTTACGGCTCTGATGCACAGCGATGATCGTGTACCTCGCTGGCAGGAAAATAGCTCAGTGCATACACACTGAGCTATTTTATCTGTGCCAGAGATGTCCACGGGGAGTGGGCGGGGGGGGGGGGGGGGGGGGGAGAAGCACTTTCCACAGTAGGAGACTGTGGAAAGTGGTTCACTCGGCTGTTCAAACAGCCCAATGAGCGGCGGCGGCTAGCGATGATACGGGAGCTCATCGCTAGCCCATACGCACTGGCCGAGTTTGAGCTCAAAGTAGCTTAAAACACCAAAAGTGACCTACTTTGAGCTCAAAATCACCCAGTGTGTATGGGCCTTAACTATACATGAAATAAGAGGAAGAAATGAACACAAGGTATAAAAAACACACTTTTCATTTCTAGAACCCAAGAAAAGGAGAATTCTCCCACCACATCTGCACCACTAACGCGTGACTGGTCAGGTCAGAGCTCGTTCAGGGCTTTGAAGCGAATGTTTGTTTTGTTGCCCCGCAGAAACATATCCGTCCTCTCAAATAATTATTTTTCACTTGAAAGAAAAATACCCCTGTTTGTACATACAGTTTATTTTACTTACATGAAGAGTAAAACATATGGCCATTATGTTCCTTATGTAAATAATTGGACTTGCGCAGTGGGAGTGGGAGACCTCCTCCCGCCAATATTCCAGCTATATTCTTTCACAAATGACTACAGCGTTGAAGTCCATTTTGCTGATATATAAGGAGATGACTTAGATCTGCCCACTTTCTAGAAACAATGGTGGTCATTCTGAGTTGTTCGCTCGCTAGCTGTTTTCAGCAGCGTGCAAACGCTATGCCGCCGCCCACTGGGAGTGTATTTTAGCTTAGCAGAAGGGCGAACGAAAGGATCGCAGAGCGGCTACAAAGGTTTTTTGTGCAGTTTTAGAGTAGGTCAATACCTACTCAGCGCTTGCGATCACTTCAGACTGTTGAGTTCCTGTTTTGACCTCACAAACACGCCCTGCGTTCGCCCAGCCACACCTGCATTTTTTCTGGCATGCCTGCGTTTTTCCAAACACTCCCTGAAAACGGTCAGTTAACACCCAGAAACGCCCACTTCCTGTCAATCACTCTGCGGCCAGCAGTGCGACTGAAAAGCTTCACTAGACCTTGTGTGAAACTACATCGGCCGTTGTAAAAATACATTGCGCGTGCGCATTGCGCCGCATACGCATGCGCAGAAGTGCCTTTTTTTGCCTCACCGTTGCACAGCGAACTAATGCAGCTAGCGATCAACTCGGAATGACCCCCAATAGCAGGTATCGGGGGTGGGGGGGGGGGCAAATAAGTAAAATAAGAAAAAGAGGGAGTTATGAGAATCCCAGTGACTGTTCTATCCATTATAACTGAGAATATTGCTTCATACTGTAGTAGTAGACTTTTATGGAAAGCTGGAAGTTTTACTTATGTAGTTTGACGAAAGACATACCAGATGCTTATTAAGCTACGTCCTGATGTTAGACTGTCAGTGCTGAAAATATAGACAGTTTGTTGCACTTCAACCAGGCTGCAAGAATGTTTTAACCCTTGCAATTTTACTAGATAATAATGACTCCCAATGGAAATCTGCTTACAGCCGGCAGAAAGGGCAATGAGCTACAGTAGATGGCTGAGAAAATAATTAAATTTCTTCAAAGCTGATGGTAATTAGCCGTGAGAGACTGCTGGTTACTTTTTGTGTCTTAGCAGAGAAGATTAGAACTTTCAAAACTTTTCCGTGGAATATTCACCTCATTCCACATATGAGTGCTGAATTTGGCACATTACTCTGATGGAACATCCTTCAATGGTCTTTGAGGAATTCCCCCTTTCATTTTATTTTCTCCGGCCCTGAGCTGAAACCACACCACAGTGCAGAACTAATTAGTGTCACCGCCAGCCACTATTAGGTTATAAATTCTGCACAATGCAAATTACAAATAGTAGAGCCACAGGTAACAAGAGCTGCAAATTGAATGCAGATGGAATGGAAATACAACTACACCCCCGTATTCTGAGTCGTACGCATGTTAGCAAATGCATCGCCCCAATGCTCCGTGCTTTCATCAATATCATCGGTGAATATACCTACCCCATACTAGGTGCAGGAGAGCCATCTCAATTCAGCGTCCACTGAACACAACTCTACTTTCGCAATGTCACCTGTCCCCCCTACCCCCAGAATTGCCCATTTAGCTTCTGGTGAGAAACATTTGGGATGCAGACAGCCCCCCTGAATTGTGCAAACGTTCACACAGATACATACACAGCCTGCGACACATGCATAATTGTGGGGGGAAAATAGATGCGGCCGCTATTCAAAGTTGCATAGGACTCACAATCAGGCCCAGAATGAGGTAGATGATCTGTGAAATGTTGAAGCAAAAGCGCAATATGAAGGCCCTATGGCTGGAACTTGGCACCAGGTGAAATGGCCCATTCTGCCGTGAAAGTCGTCTGCAACTTTGCTCTTTGTTAGCCTCATGCAGCTGAGCAATGAGTCACGCTGGGATTAATGTTCTGTACCCATGCCATCTCTCGGCCTGCTGCCAAGATGGTGTGTGCCCAGGAAGAGGATAGCATTACTCTAACTCATAAAATATTAGAGAGACAGGTTTCATTTGGTTAACCAGCGAGATACTTGGGGGGCCTTAATCACGCTGAATCTGCTGCTAAATCATTAATGCAAAGCAACTGTGTATGTAGCAGGTGCACTGGCGTGTCATCTAGATGTGGTGCGTTTTCTAAAATTAATACATCCCGATGCCCAACGTACCGCACAATTACTACTCACTACTCGTGTCTCAGACCTGATTCACACTCACAGCTGCCTCATTATAGGATAGTAACACATGGGGCATAGAATTGGGGACAGGTCACATGGAACGTCAGTACTGACACCAATTTGTCACAGCAGCCTTATGTTAGGTCATGAACTCACTCTTTGTACCAACATATCTCTTGTTTATTTGTATACTAATTGCTTTGATGTCCTCTAATGGGATATACATAACAATTGTAAAGCACTGCTGAGTATGCTGGCACTGTATAAATAAATAATAGTCATAATAATAATAATAATAATAATAAGCAATTAAGGAAACTATCAACAGGACCTTTTAATGACTAAAGTAGGTATCTAGTTTCAGAGCTAATGCCGTAGTTCCAAAATTGTTACAGCACCCGGAGCACTAGCAAGGGTTCCACAAGTTGGTGGCCCGGGACCAGATCAAATTATTTATGGAACATGTGATCATCAGAACCAGTACTGGTGGTGTCTGTGGACAAACAGAAGCACAGCCCTGTCCACAATTTACATAATTGAATCATTTTTGTAGAATTCCTCAATAAGGAACTTTTGGCCTAGGGGGTGCTGTGCAATAAATGCTGATACTATAGTATGATTTTAAAAAGTTTGGGAACCACTTTGCCTTACTAGTCTACTCCACTGTTTGGGAACCACTTTGCCTTACTAGTCTACTCCACTGTTTGGGAACCACTGTGCCTTACTAGTCTACTCCACTGTTTGGGAACCACTGTGCCTTACTAGTCTACTCCACTGTTTGGGAACCACTTTGCCTTACTAGTCTACTCCACTGTTTCAGAACCACTGTGCCTTACTAGTCTACTCCACTGTTTGGGAACCACTGTGCCTTACTAGTCTACTCCACTGTTTCAGAACCACTGTGCCTTATTAGTCTACTCCACTGTTTCAGAACCACTGTGCCTTACTAGTCTACTCCACTGTTTGGGAACCACTGTGCCTTAGTAGTCTACTCCACTGTTTCAGAACCACTGTGCCTTACTAGTCTACTCCACTGTTTGGGAACCACTGTGCCTTAGTAGTCTACTCCACTGTTTCAGAACCACTGTGCCTTACTAGTCTACTCCACTGTTTGGGAACCACTGTGCCTTACTAGTCTACTCCACTGTTTGGGAACCACTGTGCCTTACTAGTCTACTCCACTGTTTGGGAACCACTGTGCCTTACTAGTCTACTCCACTGTTTGGGAACCACTGTGCCTTACTAGTCTACTCCACTGTTTCAGAACCACTGTGCCTTACTAGTCTACTCCACTGTTTCAGAACCTCTGTGCCTTACTAGTCTACTCCACTGTTTCAGAACCTCTGTGCCTTACTAGTCTACTCCACTGTTTCAGAACCACTGTGCCTTACTAGTCTACTCCACTGTTTGGGAACCACTGTGCCTTAGTAGTCTACTCCACTGTTTGGGAACCACTGTGCCTTACTAGTCTACTCCACTGTTTGGGAACCACTGTGCCTTACTAGTCTACTCCACTGTTTGGGAACCACTGTGCCTTACTAGTCTACTCCACTGTTTGGGAACCACTTTGCCTTACTAGTCTACTCCACTGTTTCAGAACCACTGTGCCTTACTAGTCTACTCCACTGTTTGGGAACCACTGTGCCTTACTAGTCTACTCCACTGTTTCAGAACCACTGTGCCTTATTAGTCTACTCCACTGTTTCAGAACCACTGTGCCTTACTAGTCTACTCCACTGTTTGGGAACCACTGTGCCTTAGTAGTCTACTCCACTGTTTCAGAACCACTGTGCCTTACTAGTCTACTCCACTGTTTGGGAACCACTGTGCCTTAGTAGTCTACTCCACTGTTTCAGAACCACTGTGCCTTACTAGTCTACTCCACTGTTTGGGAACCACTGTGCCTTACTAGTCTACTCCACTGTTTGGGAACCACTGTGCCTTACTAGTCTACTCCACTGTTTGGGAACCACTGTGCCTTACTAGTCTACTCCACTGTTTGGGAACCACTGTGCCTTACTAGTCTACTCCACTGTTTCAGAACCACTGTGCCTTACTAGTCTACTCCACTGTTTCAGAACCTCTGTGCCTTACTAGTCTACTCCACTGTTTCAGAACCTCTGTGCCTTACTAGTCTACTCCACTGTTTCAGAACCACTGTGCCTTACTAGTCTACTCCACTGTTTGGGAACCACTGTGCCTTAGTAGTCTACTCCACTGTTTGGGAACCACTGTGCCTTACTAGTCTACTCCACTGTTTGGGAACCACTGTGCCTTACTAGTCTACTCCACTGTTTGGGAACCACTGTGCCTTACTAGTCTACTCCACTGTTTCAGAACCACTGTGCCTTACTAGTCTACTCCACTGTTTCAGAACCACTGTGCCTCACTAGTCTACTCCACTGTTTCAGAACCACTGTGCCTTACTAGTCTACTCCACTGTTTGGGAACCACTGTGCCTTACTAGTCTACTCCACTGTTTCAGAACCACTGTGCCTTACTAGTCTACTCCACTGTTTGGGAACCACTGTGCCTTACTAGTCTACTCCACTGTTTCAGAACCACTGTGCCTTACTAGTCTACCCCACTGTTTCAGAACCTCTGTGCCTTACTAGTCTACTCCACTGTTTCAGAACCACTGTGCCTTACTAGTCTACTCCACTGTTTGGGGGAACCACTGTGCCTTACTCCCAGAACTGCCGGCAGGTTCCCACAAATCATGTGGTGCTCCCAACCACTTGGAAAAGTGATCAAGTCTACCGAGCCGGCTGCCAACCCCCCCTGCAGCTGCAAAAGTGGGCAGTCCAGTCAGCAGATGACACGATTCCTGCTGAATCGTGAGCCAACCTGGCTGCCCAGGAAGTCGGTGAGTATGCCCCGTGCAAATGTTTTATAATTTGTGAAAATAGTTTTGCTGCTGGAAAAAGCAAATGGATTAATGAATTAACATAAAAGTTATTAAACTTCTCTTCGAAGCACATTACTAAATTTAAATAAATAATGTCAGAATTTGAATTAAAACTAATTAATAAAGTCAATATTTGCCATTAATGGTAGTTACATCTTGCCTTTAAAAACATGAAATAATACTTAACATCACTTGTATCAGTACCAGGTAACCGTTACCATTCTCTAGACAGCATAAGAGAGGCGATACATCTATGGGTGACACTGATTGAAACATTAAAAACCATTATGCAATCAGTCTGCCAGTTCCCAAATAGTACACCGATCAAGTTGGGACTTGTAGTTCATTAACAGCAGAAGAATTACAGACAATCTAATCTGTTACAAACCTTAGTGACCCAGGAAACATCTTTTCTTACAATATGCCTCTGGATCAAAACTTTTCTGAGGCCCCATAATATCATGCCATCTCAATGTTATACTACCCGTAAGGCTGATTCCCCGGATCTGGTCAACCAATAGAATGGTGAGAAGAATTGCTAGATAAGATTAATTTTTCTTACAGCCCCTACCAGTTCCAGTCCTTAGGCACCTGCCTTGTGGTTGAACTGGGCCTGTCATGTGACTGGGAGGCACTGATTAGGCACTCGTGATATCATGCACTGTTTATAGGAACACTTGTGTATTGGGGAATGCTGTGGATGGCTGGAATTAGCATGTCCAATTCCACAACAGATTTAGGGGGACATTTACTAAGCAGTGATAAGAGCGGAGAAGTGAGCCAGTGGAGAAGTTGCCCATCAACCAATCAGCAGCTCTGTATTAGTTTATATTATGCAAATTATAGATGTTACTTCAGTGCTGATTGGTTGTCATGGGCAACTTCTCCACTGGCTCACTTCTCCGCTCTTATCACTGCTTAGTAAATATCCCCCTTAGTGTACTGGCTAATCCCATGTGGCCTGACAGCAGAATTTCTCTCCAAATATTTGTTCTGAGGTGCTTTGTCCTGTTTGGGAAGCACAGCCCTGCATTGCACACCGGCTCATAAATAGTATTATGGTAGCGTCTAGTTTACCTTCGTGGAGAGGACCTTTCCCATAACCCCCTGGGTCCATGTCACAATCTATTTGGAATAGTAAAGTGTGGCGAGCAAAGCGGAGCGGAGCGAGACACCGAGCCCGAAGCGTGGCAGGCGAAGCGAGCCCGCGAGGGTCCAATGCTGCATAGAAAAATTACCCCAAACTAACGGAGAATGAAGAAAACATTTAGGTGCTGTAAGGGCGGAAGTTCTTTCCTGCCCTCTCCTTTTGTCACTTCCAGGTCCTGAGCACGAAGGTAACATAAACACAACCATAGTATTATGCTCGCAACTTACCACAAAACAATTACAGCTAATGATGCAAATAATATGCATACCATCAATTAAATAATAGCTGGGTGTGCAGTTTAATTTATTATAAGAGAATAGGATAGGGAGTGTTGTATGGCCCCACCCAGTCTAAATCAGAATTAGTCAACTTCTGACACTCTGTGTTGTCTAAATTGAGAAATTACACATGTTAATTATTATTTCATATCAGAGCATAATAATTAATGTGAGCCACTTAAAAAGAGTAAAGACAGCCATATTCAATATTCATCATGCAGCCTATTAACTCACAAGTAATGACATAGCTGAGGAACAAAATGGCTGCCTACAGACCGAGACATTTCTGAGAATGTAGCCAAGAGACCCCAAGAGTCATTGGAGTCAACTGTTGGAGTGCTCACATTACCCCATCACAGATTCATGATGAGTAGTATGATATACATACATATATATTGTGGTGAGAGGGCTTGTATCTCACCACAATTGCCCATATTTCTGTGGGATCGGCTCCCTTCAAGAGAGAGGAAAACAAGACCTGCGCATTCTGCACCTGCAGTAGTAATTTGGAACTGCTGGCTTTCTGAGGTGCACAGCTTCAATGAAAAAGTAGAAGTCCAGGTTTACCACCTCACCCAGAGCCAGCAGGAAGTCAGATGCAGGAGAGGGGTTTAAAACTCCCATACACCCAGTGCACTGATGCCTGCTAGAAGTAGTGTGTAGTGCCAGGGACTGTGGACGTTGGCTGTGCCAGGAGGAGCATGGCGAATGGTGGTCGCAGGTTGTTGAAGCAGAATGACTGTTAAGCAAAGGGAGTACTAAGACATTTACTTTTCATTTGTTCATTTTAAGTTATGTACCTGTGTGAGCCCAAGCCTGTGTATGGGATTCAATATGGGATCCCGGCAGATGGGATCCCGGCGGTCAGCAGACAGACGCTGGAATCCCGACAGCCAGAATCCTGGCAGAGAGTGCTGCAAGTCCCTTTGCGGGCTTGCTGCCCTCGCCATGCTGTGGGCCCTGTCAGGGCCGTAACTAGGGGGGGGGGGGGGGGGGGGCTAAGGGGTCACGTGCCCCGGGCGCGGGACTTGAGGGGGGCGCAGACAACAGAGAACACTTCCCAGGTCCCTTTACCCAGTTGCTCCTCCCCACCTGCCCGCCGCGATCATCTCCTGCAGCAGCAGTTGCGTATGTCACGTTACGGTCCAGCCGCTGCTGCAAAGTCTCCGTCTGCCTCCCTCTGCATGTGCGGCCGCCGGCCACCCTCTGCCCTCCCACTTCGGAGCGCCTCCGCACTCTCTCCTGACCGGCGGTCTAACTGCTTGCCAAGACCTCCGGAGGGATGCTGAGAGAGTACAGAGCACTGAGGCAAGTGGGCATTGTGAGGGAGGGGGGCTGGGAAAGAGGCTTTACAATAGAGTACAGAGCACTGAGGCAAGTGGGCATTGTGAGGGAGGGGGGCTGGGAAAGAGGCTTTACAATATATATAGTATATGTGTGTGTGTATATATATATATATATATATATATATACACACATGTGTATATATACATATACATGTGTGTGTATATATATATATATACATACACACACACACACACAGCACCAGTCAAAAGTTTGGACACACTTTTTCATTCAAATGAATGAGAAAGTGTGTCCAAACTTTTGACTGGCACTATACATAGTGTGTGTGTGTGTGTGTGTGTGTGTGTGTGTGTGTGTATACACTGTACACGTATATATATATATATATATATATATATATATATATATATATATTTATTATTTTTATTTATTTGTTTATATATATATATATATATATATATATTCAAAAAGCTTGCCCCGTCACTCCTCTGAAATAACTGGCTGTGGTGCCCTTCCTTGTGGACCAGTAGGCCCACCGGTATGCAGTCGAAAAGATTAGGTGGCACTCACAGACTTGTAATAAACGTGAAAACTCCGCCAGGAGATTTATTGTGCAAAGCAAGTAACGTTTCGGGGACGTGTCCCCTTCCTCAGACAACCAAAACATAACACGTGCATTGTATAAATAGTGTATCATGACCCCACTTACCCCCTTCATCATGACTCCCAGCTGCGTGGACCACGGCTTGCCTCGGCGTCTCCCGACCCGCACTTCCGGTTTCGGCGTCACCGCCCAGCCGGAAGTGACGCAAGCGGGCTTCGCCGGTCACCATGGAGACGCACCGGGAGCCCTAGCAATACAAAAAACAAAACAAAACACGAATACTTAATTGCGGTGAGAAACTGACACATAATAAAACAGCGCTCAATCGGAGCTAGAGTGTCAGAAAAGTAAATAACAGGTAAAATCACTTCTTAAAACACAAACATTTAAAAACGAGAATGGTGTTAAAAAAGTGTTGATAACATTAAAAGGTGACAAATAAAGCAGGTGCTGCAAAATCTTAACTCCGGTACTCTTTTCTTCTAAAATATCTACCTGGGTGGCAAGGAGCTAGAATGGCTCCTAGTCTACAGGGCAGTGTGCAAATGTTATAATGTATGGTCCTAAGTAGGGTTACCCCACAAAAATGGAATCTATCACTAGATGGCCCTACTCCTTCACCACAGTGATTCTTGGGTCGGTATCCTTATTACCCCAAAGTTACCCCAAAATTGATTGCCACATGCTTTAGACTCACAACGATATGGATTAATTCATAGAAAATTAATTAGTCCAAGGGACTCATTTAGCCCTTTGGGGGCTAAGCAATCCAGGCGGAAAATCCACCTGGATTCCAACTGCAGCAATTTCTTTCCTCTATCACCACCTCTTAGAGAAGCTGGAACATGATCGATGGCCCTATATCTCAGACTCGCCAGTGGGTGGTGCTTTATGGCAAAGTGTCTTGCCACCGGTTGGTCGCTAGTCCCAGAAGCCAGGGCTGCCCGTATGGCTGACCTGTGTTGAGTTAGTCTGACTTTTACTTGGCACTCCGTTTTGCCCACATAATAGAGTCCACATGGGCACACTATTATGTAAATGACAAAACGGGACGTGCAAGTGAGTGGCCACCCGATCTTCAGTCTCTGGCCGGTGTGTGGATGGGGAAAAGATTCTCCCACTAAGAAAAATGAACACGTCGTGCACCCCAGGCATTTAAAGCATCCATTTTTCTTGCTCAAAAAATGCCTGGGTGCATTCTTGGCGTCAAAACCTGTAATATCGGTCTTGACCACCAAGTCTTTCAGATTTTTGCCCCTGGAAAAACTTGCCAACAGTTTACTCTTTTGAAAGCATTTTAGCTCTGGGTCCGTAGTAACCATCCGCCACATGTTCCTAACTTGTTTAACCAAGGTCGGGCTGTTGGCATTGTACTCCGTTACCCATGGAATGGTTTCTCTGGGCAGGGTTTTATTACGCTGTTTGGCCTGTTTTTGAAAATTGGTCAATGCCCTGTCTCGTGCTTTCTTAAGCTCAGTTCTAGCATAACCTCGCTCACTAAATTTAGTTATCATCTCCTCAAGCTGCATCTCACGTATGTTAGGATCTGTATTATTTGAGTAGGGTAAACTGCGGATCATCGCTTTGGGATGGGAGCTTTCGGCTCGGAGCACTGTATTCCGATCCGTGGGTTTTTTGTACAGGGATGTCACAACCTTTCCCTCGACAAGCTGAATCCGGACATCAAGATAACAGACGTCTGTCTTACTTGATGTCCAAGTTAATTTGATGGGACTATTCGTGTCATTATGTTTCAAAATAATGTCGATGAGTTTTTGTATATCATCATTCCACCAGACCAGGAGGTCATCGATGTAGCGGAAATACAGGGAGATTTTACTTGAGATGTTAGTGTCTATGAAAAAAAGATGGGAAGTTTTATAGGCAACTCCAGGGCTGCTCGATGGGGTCACCGGTGGCCCCAGCATTTGCTAATAGTTTCATGTGGGAGGTGGAACGGGATCTTTTTTTCATAGACACTAACATCTCAAGTAAAATCTCCCTGTATTTCCGCTACATCGATGACCTCCTGGTCTGGTGGAATGATGATATACAAAAACTCATCGACATTATTTTGAAACATAATGACACGAATAGTCCCATCAAATTAACTTGGACATCAAGTAAGACAGACGTCTGTTATCTTGATGTCCGGATTCAGCTTGTCGAGGGAAAGGTTGTGACATCCCTGTACAAAAAACCCACGGATCGGAATACAGTGCTCCGAGCCGAAAGCTCCCATCCCAAAGCGATGATCCGCAGTTTACCCTACTCACAACTCCTCAGAGTCTGCAGAAATAATACAGATCCTAACATACGTGAGATGCAGCTTGAGGAGATGATAACTAAATTTAGTGAGCGAGGTTATGCTAGAACTGAGCTTAAGAAAGCACGAGACAGGGCATTGACCAATTTTCAAAAACAGGCCAAACAGCGTAATAAAACCCTGCCCAGAGAAACCATTCCATGGGTAACGGAGTACAATGCCAACAGCCCGACCTTGGTTAAACAAGTTAGGAACATGTGGCGGATGGTTACTACGGACCCAGAGCTAAAATGCTTTCAAAAGAGTAAACTGTTGGCAAGTTTTTCCAGGGGCAAAAATCTGAAAGACTTGGTGGTCAAGACCGATATTACAGGTTTTGACGCCAAGAATGCACCCAGGCATTTTTTGAGCAAGAAAAATGGATGCTTTAAATGCCTGGGGTGCACGACGTGTTCATTTTTCTTAGTGGGAGAATCTTTTCCCCATCCACACACCGGCCAGAGACTGAAGATCGGGTGGCCACTCACTTGCACGTCCCGTTTTGTCATTTACATAATAGTGTGCCCATGTGGACTCTATTATGTGGGCAAAACGGAGTGCCAAGTAAAAGTCAGACTAACTCAACACAGGTCAGCCATACGGGCAGCCCTGGCTTCTGGGACTAGCGACCAACCGGTGGCAAGACACTTTGCCATAAAGCACCACCCACTGGCGAGTCTGAGATATAGGGCCATCGATCATGTTCCAGCTTCTCTAAGAGGTGGTGATAGAGGAAAGAAATTGCTGCAGTTGGAATCCAGGTGGATTTTCCGCCTGGATTGCTTAGCCCCCAAAGGGCTAAATGAGTCCCTTGGACTAATTAATTTTCTATGAATTAATCCATATCGTTGTGAGTCTAAAGCATGTGGCAATCAATTTTGGGGTAACTTTGGGGTAATAAGGATACCGACCCAAGAATCACTGTGGTGAAGGAGTAGGGCCATCTAGTGATAGATTCCATTTTTGTGGGGTAACCCTACTTAGGACCATACATTATAACATTTGCACACTGCCCTGTAGACTAGGAGCCATTCTAGCTCCTTGCCACCCAGGTAGATATTTTAGAAGAAAAGAGTACCGGAGTTAAGATTTTGCAGCACCTGCTTTATTTGTCACCTTTTAATGTTATCAACACTTTTTTAACACCATTCTCGTTTTTAAATGTTTGTGTTTTAAGAAGTGATTTTACCTGTTATTTACTTTTCTGACACTCTAGCTCCGATTGAGCGCTGTTTTATTATGTGTCAGTTTCTCACCGCAATTAAGTATTCGTGTTTTGTTTTGTTTTTTGTATTGCTAGGGCTCCCGGTGCGTCTCCATGGTGACCGGCGAAGCCCGCTTGCGTCACTTCCGGCTGGGCGGTGACGCCGAAACCGGAAGTGCGGGTCGGGAGACGCCGAGGCAAGCCGTGGTCCACGCAGCTGGGAGTCATGATGAAGGGGGTAAGTGGGGTCATGATACACTATTTATACAATGCACGTGTTATGTTTTGGTTGTCTGAGGAAGGGGACACGTCCCCGAAACGTTACTTGTTTTGCACAATAAATCTCCTGGCGGAGTTTTCACGTTTATTACAAGTCTGTGAGTGCCACCTAATCTTTTCGACTATATATATATATATATATAATGTTTTTGGTTTTTTTGGGGGGGGGGCCCGCTAAATTACCGTCTCGCCCCGGGTGCCGAGAAACCTAGTTTCGGCCCTGGCCCTGTGGCGAGCTTCGCTCACCACACTATTTTATGCTTTCTCCATTTGTGGCATGGACCACCACCCTAGGTGGAATACTGGGGGGGTGTCGGGATTCCGTGTGCCAGCATGTCACCCCGCTGTTGGGTTTCCGGCATCGGTATCCTGACCGCTGGGATCCTGACAGCCAGGAAACTAAACGCATCCCTGTGTATGCTATGTTCAGTGTCTGATGCCAGTAATGACACTGTATTACCGGAAAACTTGCCTAAGAGTCCTTATTTTCAGTACCAGTTTTACTATATATATATATATATATATATACACTGCTCAAAAAAATAAAGGGAACACTAAAATAACACATCCTAGATATGAATGAATGAATGAAATATTCTTATTAAATACTTTGTTCTTTACATAGTTGAATATGCTGACAACAAAATCACAAAAATTATCAATGGAAATCAAATTTATTAACCCATGGAGGTCTGGATTTGGAGTCACCCTCAAAATTAAAGTGGAAAAACACTACAGGCTGATCCAACTTTGATGTAATGTCCTTAAAACAAGTCAAAATGAGGCTCAGTAGTGTCTGTGGCCTCCACGTGCCTGTATGACCTCCCTACAATGCCTGGGCATGCTCCTGATGAGGTGGCGGATGGTCTCCTGAGGGATCTCCTCCCAGACCTGGACTAAAGCATCCGCCAACTCCTGGACAGTCTGTGGAGCAATTGGTGGATGGAGCGAGACATGATGTCCCAGATGTGCTCAATTGGATTCAGGTCTGGGGAATGGGCGGGCCAGTCCATAGCATCAATGCCTTCGTCTTGCAGGAACTGCTGACACACTCCAGCCACATGAGGTCTAGCATTGTTTTGCATTAGGAGGAACCCAGAGCCAACCGCACCAGCATATGGTCTCACAAGGGGTCTGAGGATCTCATCTTGGTACCTAATGGCAGTCAGGCTACCTCTGGCGAACACATGGAGGGCTGTGCGGCCCCCCAAAGAAATGCCACCCTACACCATTACTGACCCACTGCCAAACCGGTCATGCTGGAGGATGTTGCAGGCAGCAGAACGTTCTCCTTGGCGTCTCCAGACTCTGTCATGTCTGTCACATGTGCTCAGTGAGAACCTGCTTTCATCTGTGAAGAGCACAGGGCGCCAGTGGCGAATTTGCCAATCTTGGTGTTCTCTGGCAAATGCCAAACGTCCTGCACGGTGTTGGGCTGTAAGCACAACCCCCACCTGTGGGCGTCGGGCCCTCATACCACCCTCATGGAGTGTGTTTCTGATCGTTTGAGTAGACACATGCACATTTGTAGCTTGCTGGAGGTCATTTTGCAGGGCTCTGGCAGTGCTCCTCCTGTTCCTCCTTGCACAAAGGCGGAGGTAGCGGTCCTGCTGCTGGGTTGATGCCCTCCTACGGCCTCCTCCACGTCTCCTGATGTACTGGCCTGTCTCCTGGTAGCGCCTCCATGCTCTGAACACTACGCTGACAGACACAGCAAACCTTCTTGCCACAGCTCGCATTGATGTGCCATCCTGGATGAGCTGCACTACCTGAGCCACTTGTGTGGGTTGTAGGGAAGTCATACAGGCACGTGGAGGCCACACACACTACTGAGCCTCATTTTGACTTGTTTTAAGGACATTACATCAAAGTTGGATCAGCCTGTAGTGTGTTTTTCCACTTTAATTTTGAGGGTGACTCCAAATCCAGACCTCCATGGGTTAATAAATTTGATTTCCATTGATAATTTTTGTGTGATTTTGTTGTCAGCACATTCAACTATGTAAAGAACAAAGTATTTAAGAAGAATATTTCATTCATTCAGATCTTTCAGATGTGTTATTTTAGTGTTCCCTTTATTTTTTTGAGCAGTGTATATTGTAACATTATGTACTTCTTACCCCTGCTGATGACATCAGAACTCACTAAGAATAAACAATGACATCATAACATAGACCCTTCCTTCTAAAACCCAAAATGCAAAACTGATATAGAAACCCGTGCTAAAATTTGCCGTTATTCAAAAAGTTTGCGATATGGATGAGTTTGGACGATGCCGATGAATCAGTCCTGCAGTGTGGTTGTGGCAGAATTGGGAAATTCTGCTGATGAAACATGTGCTATTTTCCAACCAATATTCTGCAGAAACTTTTTGAAAATTTTGCTCCTCTCTAATCAGGACTATCAATGATGGGAAAATAAGTATTATGCGTTAAAGTTTCTGGATCTACGAGCAAACTGTGCAGACATTTCCAACAAAGAAGACTCTGTGGATATTTTATTTTGCTGAAATGTCTTTATTAATATGATCTTTGTAACCTTTGCTTGCTCTGTGTATTTCTGAAAACTAATAAAAATTGATTGCATTAAAAAAAAAAGGTTTTGGATGTAAAAAGAGGAGCCAATTGGGAAAACAAGGGAACGATGTAAAGAAGCTCCTGAACATGACAACATAAAATCAAATTGCACTATGGGTATTTAGGCTGGCCCATAGAGAAAATATAATTCTAAAAAGTGTGCAGAGGAGTAGGAAAAATAAGGAAGGAAGAGTTATTGACTTTTAAACGTAGACTCAGTCCCTTCATTTTGGTCCTTTCCCTTTTGCCAGTTTTATTTACAAATCTCCTCAGTATTCTCAGCCTTATTTACAGACATTAAAATTGAAACCCAGTGAAGTGACCCATCTTTGTGGCTGTGGTTCCTGGTCAGATGCTCTTTTCCCACAGTCTGGATGGCTGGTGCTATGGCCCAGCTTTGAATAAGAATACATGATTTACAGCTATGTAGGTAATCAAGAGTTCCTGTGCTCAGTAGTAAAGGCTTTGATAAGACACTTCAAGCCCTCTCCAAAATCAAGTTGAGACAGGAATGGGTCCATGAGCAGCTAATGGAATGTGTCACCAGGTGCCAATGCACAGGCCGTTTAACCCCAGATTCACATAGTGCACACACCGTAGATAAACAAGTCATGAAACTATAGCTGTAACAGTAACATCTCCTTCTCATGTGTCAGGTACAGGTACCAGATGTTCTCATGTGTCAGTGGCAGGTACCAGGTGTTCAGCCTATACAACTCCCATCATCCTGAGTTCCTAAGGGAGACAATTACTAAGCAGTGATAAGAGCGGAGAAGTGAGCCAGTGGAGAAGTTGCCTATGGCAACCAATCAGTACTGAAGTAACATCTATAATTTGCATACTTTTGAATGATACAGAGCTGCTGATTGGTTGATGGGGCAACTTTTCCACTGGCTCACTTCTCCGCTCTTATCACTGCTTAGTAAATGTCCCCCTTAGTCCAATAACTACTCAACACTCGTTTCTATGCCAATAGTTTCCTGAGTTTGGACAAATCCGCCAGCTTAGGTCTGATACCTGCTGGCATTCGTTTTGTAAGTTTTATACCCACTCGCATTGTCGTAGTCAGGAGCGTAGCATTTCACTTAAACACTGCTTGCTTCCTTCACCTGTGTTTAACCCCAATGAATGGATGGTGGGACCCTATGTGATTTCCAATGACCTCCCATAGGCATATAAAGATGCAAGTTGCAACCGCATTTCTGATGCACAACAAGTACCAGAGGCTATGAGGCCTTAGGCATCCTGCATCTCATATACAACCATGGGGAATATGTATGAAACCTTGTAAAGAGTGGACAAGTGGAGAAGTTGCCCATAGCAGACTGCATAATTACAGCTATTATTCTACATGTATCTCCATAGTCTGAGCCTTATCTTTTTGTTTGTTCCAAAGACCCCATACAAGTCTCCTAGCAGAGGGCACATGGGTTATCCGGCATATATATACAGGTAGTCACAGCCTTCAGCCTGAGCCATTATCATGTGACTGAGCATAACTAACCTGGACGTAGGATGGTCCCATCCAAAATTTACATAGAGACCCACATTTCTCAGCAACCAGAGAGTGACACAAAAAAGCTATTGCAAAAATAGTAAGTATAATATTTTCATTCTGCTGTGACCTAAAAATGCAGCCTATTTGTTCAACAGGAACTGGTGACATCACTAAGGTGGCCATTTTGTGATCTGAGCCAAAAGTTGCAGATGTATCAAACCTTTGAGACAGATAAAGTGGATAAAGTTGAGCAAAAACACCAATTAGATTTTGCCATGTCATAGACTGTGCTCGATATATAACAGCTATAAGTGGATTGATTGCTATGACCAACTTCTCCACTTTATCTCTCAGAAAGGTTTGATACATCTCCTCCTTTATGAGAATGCAACCTATCCATTCACAAGTAAACAGTACCTCAATGATGTTACACAACATGACTGCCACCCTGATACTTAGATGAAAGGTTCACTGTAAAGAAATAACTTGTTGCATTCACTGTTTTTCCCCCTCACATTTTGGGGGAATATTTACAGACCCTATAACATGACCCATTCCATTAGGTACAAAATGCTCTGCACCTGGACTACCTTTGCAAGGAAATACAGAAGCAGAGCGTTTTGTACCTAATGGAATGGGTAATTTTCGAGTGTATGTATGTATCAAAGCTTGGAGAGAGATAAAGTGGAGAGAGATATAGGCGTCTACGCACTAAGCATTGGAGAGAGATATAGTGGGCGGAGTTAAAGTACCAGCCAACCAGCTCCTAATTGTCATTTGTCAAACACAGCCTGTAACATGGCAGCATTGGTGTTTCTAAAATGGGTGCAATGTGTGCAGTGCACACGAGCACCTGGGTCCAGGGTTTGCCCACACAACACACACTGCACCCATATTGTAATACTTACCTTTCCGGAGTTCAGCGTCAGGCGCTGCAGCGAAAATCTATTCCAAAATGGCTGCCGCGCATGTGTAGTAGTGAAATTAGTCTCCGAGACTACTGCGCCGTGCAGAGGAGGGGGCCCACCTGGAGTTAAAACGCCCCTGCATGGCAGTTAGGAGCTGATTGGCTGGTACTTATTAATCTCTCTCCAATCTTTTATAAATATCCCCCTAAAACATTAGTAAAAGTCTACATTGAATACAAAACAACAACATACTGTACTGTAGCAGTTTTCTAAAAGCCAAAGATCTATTGTAAGCTTGTCTTATCGCCCTCTATAACAACACCCCTCCGGGATAATGTCAGTTTGATCTTGAAGAGATGAATATATACAGTATATATATTTACATATGTTGGCGGAATGTTTATATAAGCACATTTCCTACGACATTAAACGATGGCGTCTTTGCCGTACAAACACAATGTAATTGCAGGCGGCTCTCTGCTGGACTATTTCTGAAGCATCTCCCCTTCCCTGACACAGTGACAATAATTGGATTTGATTGCTGAAGCAACGAGTGATATAATTACTCAGAGATAACTGTATAGAAGCTTCGCAGCTGATCTGTTTCCCATTAAGGGACATGTGAGGTCTGTGGAGACTTGCCAATAAAATAAAAAAATAAATACAATTAATATATATGAAATAAAAAACAACAACAACATCAACATAAACCCCCCCCCCCCCAAAAAAAAATATATTTTTTTTTTATAAAATTAATGAAAAAATAAATAAATAAGAGCATTTGTGTTTCGACTCGGAAGCTGCGTTCTGTGCCTGCCCTGTGGTTTTCTATGGTTTTTTTTTTTGGCAGCTGACGGGTTAAATAATCATCTGGTTCAGTTTGGAAAAACAATCATAATATTAGAGCAAAGGTGAAAATAAAATAAAATGAAGAGTAATGCACTAAGACCCACACTGCACTCTGCGCATCCGGTAACAAGATATTAATGTCTCTTGGTAACAGAAAAAAAAAGCAAATGATCTTTTCAAACCACCATCAAGAGATAAGCAGCTTTCTTTCAGTACAAGCTGTGATTGACTCTCTGAGCCTGGCCGAATGTGGCCGCCTTCATAGACATGAAGCGGAGAGGAACAATATTACTAAAATATACAGTGTATACTAACCGTAAACAGTGCCTGCTTCACAATCACTACTGAGTATCTCCAACTACCTGATCAACAGGTTTATGTACTCAGTGTTGTGTCGGAGACAACACTACAAAGGTCATCCAAGTGAGCACAAACAATGCCTTTATGTGTGTGTCTCTATCTATCTATCTATCTATCTATCTATCTATCTATCTATCTATCTATCTATCTATCTATCTATCTACTGTATCAATGAATATATATATATTTATATATCTGTATACTGTATAAATGAATAGATCGATCAATCGAACGATCAATCAATCAATCAATCTAGATAGATAGATGATCTGGAACCCCAAGTGTCAGTATGCCATTGTTCTGTACCCCCCAATAGACTGTATTTAACACCCAGGGCCACCCATTCACAGATTCATGGGGTACCCACCTCTTCACTATAGCCTCTATTTACCTACAGCATATCCACCAACACAAAATTAGAGTGCAAGCTCTTGTGGTACAAATATAGACAAGTGTGATCTGCATCATTGATTCTTCAACACTTGCTTTCTCGATTAAGCACCTCTATTTTTTTAATTAATACGGGGTACACTAGTGAATGTTTCCCTGTTGGCACTGGGATGGCATGAAGAGGAAGCGCATCAGTATATATATATATATATATATATATATATATATGAAAATATATTTGTTATATATATATATATATATATATATATAGATGAGCGATAGACCAGTCTTACCATCTGCTTGTGCGCACTCTGTCCTCCCCTCTCCTGTGGTGTATACATAGGAATCCTGCTGTTTGTGTTCTCAAGAGAGGTGACCAGATGCTAAATCCCCGCTGGGAGAACAGGAATGAAGCTGCATTGCTCTTGTCTTGAGCTTGCAGGGATCCTATAGTTAGTATATGTCTGGCTGTGCCTCTCTCCCTCTTTCCAAGTGGCTTCAGTAATCTGCACAGAGTGTAATAAAGCCCAGGGTTACACCTCCAAATCAGACTGAGCCAGGGAGAAGCTATGCAATGCTTTTGGAGAAAGGAGGCTGGCTTATTCTTGCTCAGCCACTTTTTAACCTCTGCTATTTGCATGCCAGGAAGAACAGGGGAAAACGCTCCTGGAAAGTCATTTGTGGAGTGTTGAAATTTGGCAGCGGACAAGACCCCATCGCTTGTTGCTTATTTGTTTCCACAGTATATGAAACACAGCATATGCAGAACGCATTATTAGATGAGTCCCCAAACTCCAGCAAAACCATGATCCGACTGGAAAAATAGGGACAGCATTCTTCAGCAGCTGCTCACGGAAGCCTGAGCATCAATTTAATTGTTAGAGTCACCTAAAAAGAATTTGCCCATTGTAAGGATAGGAGACTATAGTTTATTGCTAGGAAGGAATGCCGCTGCTTGGGAGCCTATTTTCCTAGTGTGAAAGTCAGGTTGTGATTAGGTTTGAGGGTTCTATGCAGGAAGTGAAACGCGTCTCTTTAAGGGCACAGAGGTAGCTTTGCGTTTCATGGGTTTTTGAAAATATATATTTTTTTCATCTACAAGTTTTACAACATAATTTTTTTTTTAAGAATGCAAACGGGAATTATTGCTTCCAGTTCAAATATATGCAGTGCTATGGTGGGCAAAATTGTAATTCGTCACCAGTGGCTTTTTGGGATAGATGTATCCAACTTTCTAAAGGCTCCCATCCACTAGTGCGAAGTATCGCATGTGAAACTCGCATAGTTCTGGAACATTGCTTAGTTCTGGAACATCGATAATTTCAATGTTTTTCCGATATTTCTACTTGTACTGTGTGAAGTAAGATTGCTACATAAACACATTACACTTAGGACTTTCTGTCGTCATCCCTCTCTTGTGTTTATCTTGATGGAGACTTAAATCCCTTCCACACCAAAGTCCTGGTCTGGCAAAGGATATGAAACACGATTTCAAATCGGGTCACCCCTGGGACAGACCCTTGTCACGTGGGTGCTGTGGAACTCTCCTGCCAGCACTTTGAGATGACATCATATCCAAGCGCCGCTGAGCTGGGTCTCCCGATGCTATGAACAGGACCCAGGTCCTTGGATTCCAGGCTGCCTCAAACTTTCACACGGTAATAATAACCCAGGTTGAAGCGGTGGTGTGATAGGGGTATTAAATACTTGACAAATGATGCACAATAAATAAAGATATGCGCATTTTAATCACAATACAAATGAAAAGACAATACAGCGCTCAAATGAACCCAGAATAGAAGAACCATTTATGTTTATTCCAGTCACAAAAAAACAGATGTTTAGCTAAGGTTGCCAGTACATGATGCCAATAATAAATAGTAAATGGATCATGACTGGAATGAGAGCTTGGGGTACATTTACTAACAAGCGTTCTGTTAAAGCTTCTGATCATCATTCGCTGTGACCGCCACTTATTGGCAGCTTTGACAAACCACTCATTAGTACACCAGGGCCATCAATGATAATGAGAGGGCAAGGCCAAACATGGGAGGCGCTCCGGAAAACCACGAGTTGGTTAAGCCTAAGCTAGACCTTTTGTATCATGTAAGCTGCCTGTTGACCAGTGGCTAGTGTGGCCAGCCAAATGGGGAATGCTGTCACTTGCAGTTCCACAACAGCCGGAGGGCCACCTGTGGTATGAGCCAGTTCTACACTGTAATTCAGTGGCCACATAGGGCCTGTGCCCAGCAGTGGTGGAATGTTAACATTTTTGTCTCTTCCACAGTAAAAGGCATATGGCACACAAACGACACGGGACTGTCATAGGCGTGCGCAGGGGGGGTGCCTGGTGCGCACAGGCACCCCCTAATGTCCGGCAATCCGATCTCACATGCCTGATGCAGCGATTGCCGAGCAGGCTGATTACTGTCCCCTCTGCGTTGCACCCTGTCAGGACTGTATTACTGACTGGACGCCTGGGTTAATCAAGGGTGCCACTGCCACTGGCTTTCAAACTCCCGCTCCACCTCAATGTACAAAAACAGCGTGATATGACGTGATGACATCATGCTGCTCGCACGCCCACCCGTCACACGCCCACCTCTCTCCTTCTATTCTATGCCAACGCAGCCACTGATGAGGAGCAGCATGCAGCCAGCGTTCCTCTTAGGAAGACAAATTCAATACTGGCAGGCAGTCGGCAGCAGCATTGACACGTAACGCATTTTTCCAGCAGCAGCAGTAACTAGTCTGCGACTGTCAGTTTCAGTGAGTGACTGCAGCTTGCAGGGGAAAGAGAGGGGGATCCAGACCAGGCTGAGGAGGAGCAGTGTAACTGCACTGAATGCCATCAGGGGTGTTTGTTTGGTGCACACCACAACATCTGACAATGCATCTGCATTATTAGGATTGGTACAAGGGTGGATATTTTATATTACGTTGACCGTCAATAGATGGTGCTAGACACGCCCAAAAGGCGGTGCTAGACACACCCCTCCAACAGTGCACCCCCTAATAAAATGTGCTGCGCACGCCTATGGGGACTGTCCTGACGCTCTGACCCAATAAGCACTCAGCAGTCAGTCAATAAGAGGCAGAGGCACTCTCTGAGTGGCACTGCAGGGACATGGCTGAGTTATCCCGTCACAGACACAGTGACAGAGCACTGCATGTCTGGCTAGTCGTGCAGAAGATTCTCTGCAGCAGACACCAGTGAGGATCTGATTAGGAAGAAAGAAGTAGGAGGAGCAAAGCCGGCTGCGGGAGCCTATCACAGCATACATCGGAAACAAAGCATCGATGGCAAGAAAACATTGGAATTTTTCCATCAATGGGGGGGCATTGAATGCCGGCACTAAAACAATGATGGCTCCTATGTATCATCACTCGGCTTCCATCCCTAAATCACAATAAAAGTTGCATGATACATTACAGTGTAGCTTATCAAATCCAGTCTTCAGGACACACTAACAGTGCAGGTGTTCCCTATTTCCTTGCTGGAGTACATGTGTATTCATTACTGATACCCCTTTTACACTGAAATCCCAGGAAGTCCGAGCCGGTACAATACTACCCAGCTGCTCTGATTGGAAATTACACCCAACCAGAGCAGCCAGGCAGGATTCTCTACCTGCCTCCCATCCTGCAGCCAGACAGTGAATGGCTGCAGCATTCTGATTGATGGATTCTGGAGCTATCCACCAATCAGAGTGCTGGCAGCCATTCACTGTCTGGAAGTATGTGGAGAGACAGCGCCCAGTGGGGACTGTAGGAGAGGACCCAGGGTTTTTGGAGTGAACGGGGTATTAAAAGAAGCTCACCACAGCAGAGCCAGTAAAAACCCTGGGTCAAGAGTAGACCAGGGTTGCAGACCCGGGCCATAAACCCAGGTAGACCCATTCACACCTACACAACCTGGTCTTTCCCAGGTCCACACTCAATGTGAAAAGGGTATATCTGATACATTTGAAAAAAAATCCACAGATGGTTCTGATTATTTAATTTGTGATTCTGTCAGGAGATCTTGAAAACATGCACTGTTAGTGTGTCCCGAGGAATAGATTTGGGAAACACGTCATTACAGGACAGGGATATAAACATGGCGTCCCATTGTGAAGGCACAGCCATCAGAAGTCCAACTAAATTACAATTATGTTTGATCTTATCTAAACCCTTAAATATGTCAATAAATTATAGTGCTTGGATTTTACCTTTATAAAAACAAACAAAAAAAATAAACTAGTAGAAGTGTTGCGGTCCTGTCGTCACTCGCTAGAGCCAGCATCCCACTTGTACTATTCCCCAGGCTGCAGCACCTGAAGGTCTGGGACACGGAGCAGGCCTGCCGTCAGTGTGTGGAATAAGCAGATTCCTTTTCCTTTTACATTTCATTACCAGCATAATCACAGAGCCGAGTCATCTATGTAATGTGCTGGAGGAAGTGCAGGGCTGGGTGACCCAGAGACAGCTACTAGCGGGATACGGTCATTAGGTCGACAACACTTAGGTCGACCACTATTGGTCGACATGCATTAGGTCGACATAGTCAATAGGTTGTCATGTTCACTAGGTCGACATGTACTAGGTCAACATGAGTTTTCACATTTTTTTTTATTTTTTTTTACTTTTTCATACGTTACGATCCACATGGACTACGATTGGGAATAGGAACCTGTGCCAAGCGCAGTGGCAGTGGAGCGAGACACCTTGCCCGAACCATGCGAGTGGACGCGGTGCACTAATTGGGGATCCCCGTCACTTTACGAAGAAAACGACAACAAAAAAGTTAAAAAAACCTCATGTCGACCTTTTTCCATGTTGACCTAGTGACCACGTCGACCTAGTGACAATGTCGACCAATAGTGGTCAACCTAATGACTGTCGACCTAAGTGTGGTCGACCTAATGACCCCTACCCTCATGTACACTGACTAAACACTGCTCGCAGTCAGTGCTTCTGCCTCATACAGTTAATATCTATTGCATATATTGTACAAACAGCATACAAAGACCCCATACACACACACACACACACACACACACACACACACACACACACACACACACAAACACGCACGCACGCACGCACGCACAGTTACAGACATTCAAAGAATTCCATTCCGGGCTGAACATTTAGGTGTTGATTCAGCTAGGAATAGATAAGGTTGACGCTAATCCAAAACGCATCTGCAAATTTTTGCAACTGAATTAGAAATCTGCGATCACTACAGATGGCCCGTGCCCTCATTCAGGCCCCTCCGGCCTGTGCCCTCATTCAGGCCCTTCCCGCCTGTGCCCTCTTTCAGGCCCCTCCGGCCTGTGCCCTCATTCAGGCCCCTCCGGCCTGTGCCCTCTTTCAGGCCCCTCTTGCCTGTGCCCCCTCATTCAGGCCCCTCCGGCCTGTGCCCTCATTCAGGCCCCTCCGGCCTGTGCCCTCTTTCAGGCCCCTCTTGCCTGTGCCCTCATTCAGGCCCCTCCGGCCTGTGCCCTCATTCAGGCCCCTCCGGTCTGTGCCCTCTTTCAGGCCCCTCCGGCCTGTGCCCTCATTCAGGCCCCTCCCGCCTGTGCCCTCTTTCAGGCCCCTCCGGCCTGTGCCCTCATTCAGGCCCCTCCGGCCTGTGCCCTCATTCAGGCCCTTCCGGCCTGTGCCCTCTTTCAGGCCCCTCTTGCCTGTGCCCTCATTCAGACCCCCCCATGGACTGTGCCCACACCCAGGCTTCTGGCCTGTGCCCACATATAGGCTTTAAGCCTGAATCTTTACAGGGACAACTCCAGCTTGAATGTGTGTCAATCGTTGTCCGGTGAGTGAGATAATCCATTGAAGGTTCAGGATAAAGGGTTGCAGCGCACAGGGCCCGGCCCAGACAAGGCTCCACAGGGAATGGGCCTGTGCGGTAGCTTACTGGGGATCTGTGTCTGGCTGGGTGTGAGGGACCGGCTGGTACCCGCGCTGTGCACACTGTAAGGGATTGGAGGGGCTGTTGAGTAACGGACCCGTCCCACACACCTCAACTTCCCGTTAACCTGGAGTGGACGGCTGTCCACAACAGAGAACCCTATTCACGCTTACGTAAAGGGGGGGAGCACCCACAGTGCCTGTTAACCTGTGAGCAAAGCTGGCCATACAGGGTTATCATATATCATCGCGCAGGGGTATTATTCAGTCTGATTCGTTGCATTGTGGTTGTACATTGACGGTGTAATCTCTGTCAGTTAGAGCTAGAAACAGTAGTCCCAGTTGTATTTGTTGTATTGTTCGGCAGGTGAAGGTAGGCAGAAGTTCGTTGTTAGCCGTTAGTTAGATAAGCCTGCAGTTAGGGAGACTGCTCTTCTTTCCTCCACAGAAGCAGAGATCCGCTACAATCAAGGTGACCAGTAAGTCGGAAGTGAGTTTTGCTCCGTGTCTGTTTGTTACTCCTCCCCCCCCCCCTCCTCCTGTGCACCTGACTAGGGGTTTGCTCACGGACGTGAGAACCCCATCGTCACACCACGCGTGAGAGCGCGAGTGTGTGAAAATTGGTTAGCTGAGGCTTCTAGTCAGTGATGACCTTTCACCCGATTGGTGAATGTTGCCGCTACCCCTGACGTATCCCCTTCTCCACTGAGAAAAAGGGTCGATACTTCTTAATCAGCTCACTCTCCTTCCTAGATTGACCGACGACCGCTTTTGGGAGGAGGTATCCATGCTCCGGATTTGTCCAGAGGTCCTGGTTCATTAAAACTACAGCGTCTTGCCAGTGAGAGGGTGTGGCCACAGGTAAGCAGTGGGACTACACCTGCACGGTAGCAGGCACTAAATCGCTATTCACTCCGTTACATATACATAGTTGCCTACCCTCCCTCATTCTGCAGGAGACTCCCTGAAGTAGTAGCAATCTCCCTGACTCCCTGAGTAGATCTGCAATCTCCCTGATTATACCATGCCCCTATTATGCAGCTGTTACATTCCTGGGGAAACAAAAGAAATCAGAGATACATACATTTAAATGGGATCATCAGTGCCATTTCCCTGCATTGCTTATAAGACACAATGATCCCTTTGGCTACATGCATTTTAAATAAGGTTTCTGGTGGCCACTTACAGTATATGCAACCTCTTGCAAAACATAATACACAAACAAATCCTGAAATATATCAGAGTCTTTTCTTCAACATAAGATCTTACTACCTTTGGGACTTATTTACATTTGGATGTAAGTCATGTTTAAGACACGCCTCTCAGATGTAGCAGTACACGTCCGCACCGATATGTGTTACTGTCACAATCTCCCTGAAATGCTTTTTCAAAAGTAGGCAAGTATGGACATATATGTAGAGGTCTAAATGATGTGGGACATGTATGTTGAGATGTAAATGATGTGGGACATGTATGTAGAGGTAAATGATGTGGGACATATATGTAGAGGTATAAATGATGGTGGGACATGTATGTAGAGGGATAAATTACGTGGGACAGGTATGTAGAGATAAATGATGAGGGACATGTATGTAGAGGGATAAATGATGTGGGACATGTATGTAGAGGTATAAATGATGTGGGACATGTATGTAGAGGTATAAATGATGTGGGACACGTACTGTATGTAGAGGTATAAATGATGTGGGACATGTATGTAGAGGTATAGATGATGTGGGACATGTATGTAGAGGTATAAATTATGTGGGACATGTATGTAGAGGTATAAATGATTTGGGACATGTATGTAGAGGTATAAATTATTTGGGACATGTATGTAGAGGTATAAATGATGTGAGACATGTATGTAGAGGTATACATGATGTGGGACACGTATTTAGAGGTATAAATGATGTGGGACATGTACGTAGAGGTAAATGATGGAGGACAGGTATGTTGGGGTATAAGTGACGTGGTACATGTGTGTACAAGTGTAAATGATGTGGGACTTGTATATAGAGGTAAATGATGTGGGGCCAGTGTGTGTAGGTGTAAATGATGTGGGACACATACGGTATGTGGAGGTAAATGAAGTGGGCCACATATGTGGAGGTAAATTATGTGGGACATGTATGTAGAGGTAAATGATGTGGGAATTGTATATAGAGGTAAATGATGTGGGATATTTATGTTGAGGTGATGTTTTGATGGGAAAGGGCTTTTTGTACTTCCAAGTGGTAGTTGCAGGTGTTTTTCAAACTTTTATTTAAACATTAAAAAACTAAAAAAACGAACAAACAAACAAACAAACAAACAAACAATAAGAGGCATTTTAATATAGCTGAAATATAAACACTCGTATTTGCCGAGATACAATAGCTGGCTATCTTTATTCCACCATTCTCAAAATTTGTACAAATCAGCCATTTGACACCCTGTAGCTGCCTCCGACACAGTGCTTACGGCCACTAACAGCCTCCTACGCTCCACAGTTTATTTGCCATTTCTGGGGAGGTTCAGGTAGATTTTGCCGCTATTTCATGTACTTCACCCAGGTTGCGGACTGCAGAAATATAACAACTCATCGCTACAATGCCCACAAATTTCCATTTACACGTGAAAAGTGATTAACGCGCGCACTTCAAGGAAATGAGCCTACGTGTCGGCAATTAGAGAGCCATGATTTCACAATACAGAAATTGCACCTAATAGAATTGACCCATTAGTTCTTAAGGGCCCCATACACTAGAACGATAATGCCCGATTTCATCCGATTTCGACCTTTTGGGCCGATAAATCGGATGAAAAGTGGCAAATCGGATAGTTTTACATCCGATCCGATGTGCATTCCCGTGAGCATCGGATCGGAGCCCCTAGGTCGTTAGTGCTGCACTCGTGATATGTCGGATCCCGCAGGCATGGCTGGGATCGCATACGATACATTGTATGCAAAAGGACCGCATACGATGTATCGTATGCGATCCTGCTGTCAGGGAAGCTGCCGGGCGGTTCAAGGGAAATCGCCTCCGACTTCATCCTCAGACATATCGTTGTAGTGTATGGGGCCCTTTGGTGTAGGTGACTAAAATAAGATTACAAAGTTCTTCTGACTGTACCTCTGGGGCAGTTCTACTCCTTTTTGACAAATTCCCCGGACAGCTCCAATGGTTTAGTGATCATCTCCCTGTTACCTGTTGTCTGATTCACATACACAGTGGATTTACTGAGAAAGGTCGTCTTATGAGAAGAGATAGGCATATTGCTTGAAACATTTGAGTCATCAAGGGGCCCTCGAAAGTCATGATTGGACCATTGGAATCATCAAGGGGCCCTGAAAACCCATGGTAAGCAAAACTTTAGATTTACCTTATATATAGGGATGGCCATTGACCTCATTGATGGTCTGTGATGTTAAATACTTTAGCCATTGATGGGGAAGATCCAGATGGTAAAGAAGGGATGACCATCGGTGGGTGAAACAATCGATGGTTCCCTAGCAGATGGTTTCATACTATTGATGTTAGCCACCAAAGGTACCTTCGATTGAAACCATCGATGGATAATCCACTGATGGCCATCCCTACTTATATATCTCTTCTTGTATAATATTCATTATTGTGTCTGCTTGGGGACTAAGACGAATCTTTTCATTATAAGCGAAAATGATTGCACCTCAATTTTCTGCTGTGATACAGAGCTCAGATATAATTGCTCATGCTTACTGTAGTGATGAATAACACAGACTGACTTGGAGCACAATGCTTGTCGTTTGTGTGTCACCTGACCAGCACTGTATGTAATACAACGTATGTCTGGGAATTTCTTGTCCTAATAATTATAATGAACACACCCAGGCTAACATATGTTAAATACCAATCCTGGATCACTCTATCTGTTGTCATGTTGGTCTATGAATTAATCAATCATCCCATATGTGGCATGGTACTTATGTGTAAAATGCGTACCAATCCACCCCAACCAATCAGAAACGAGCTATTTTTCTATCTAGTGAATGTTAGAAATAAAAGCATGTATGTAATTGCTGTGGTTTAGTACAATCAATTTTCTCCACTATAGGATAACTGCAAAACCTCAGCAACTTCTCGAAATTTGCCACGGATAAAGTAGTAGTTAATCCGAAAAGTCTTTAAAATATCTTCCACCATTTTAATGTAATTAACACCTAGGAAGACATACCTCCCCAAAGCGCACATTCAGGAGAAAGTAAGCCTCCAAACATTGGGGGTCATTCCGAGTTGTTCGCTCGTTATTTTTTTTCGCTACGCAGCGATTAGTCGCAAACTGCGCATGCGCCTGCACCAAGTAAATTAGCACAAAAGTTTGGTATTTTACTCACGGCGTAACGAAGTTTTTTCATCGTTCTACTGATCGTAGTGTGATTGACAGGAAGTGAGTGTTTCTGGGCGGAAACTGGCCGTTTTCTGGGAGTGTGCGGAAAATGGCCGTTTTCTGGGAGTGTGCGGAAAAACGTAGGCGTTTCAGGGAAAAATGCGGGAGTGTCTGGGGAAACGGGGGAGTGGCTGGCCGAACGCAGGGCGTGTTTGTGACGTCAAACCAGGAACGAAACTGACTGAACTGATCGCTATTTGTGAGTAGGTCTGGAGCTACTCAGAAACTGCTAAGAAATTTCTATTCGCAATTCTGCTAATCTTTCGTTCGCAATTCTGCTAAGCTAAGATACACTCCCAGAGGGCGGCGGCCTAGCGTGTGCAATGCTGCTAAAAGCAGCTAGCGAGCGAACAACTCGGAATCACCCCCATTGTGTAGTGTATGCAGGGCTGCCTTTTTACGTTGGCTTGTGAAGTTTATGGCTAACACTAGACATATTGAGGTAAACCGTAAACATATAGGTTGCTGTGGGTTACACCATATTTACAATGCTGCACTGTGCTTTTATAGAAACCTTTTTGTGGACTGAGTACAAAGCCCACAGAGAAGATGGTAACCAGCAGACAAGAACTGGTATTCAAAGCATTACAAGATCCTGAGGATTGTCAGTGAAGATGTCTCACTGCACACTACAATGTTACTGCATCTATAGGGACAGCTGCAATAACTGTGGCCTGTGACACAAGATTACTCACTCGCCCTGTGTATCACTAATAGCACCAGTTGTAGCATTAGTCATACTAGAGGTGTAACAGAGAGGAACAGGAGTTCTTAGAACTTCCATAAAACTTCCAATATGTTTGCAAAACTAGATTGCAAAATGAAAAAAAAAAAAAAGCGCAAAATATTAGCATTTGTAAGAGGCTCATGATTACACTGGCACATTATAACATATCCCTCCCAACAGCCTCTCTGTACCTAGGGGGTCATTCCGACCCGATCGCTCGCTACAGTTTATCGCAGCACAGCGATCGGGTCGGAACTGCGCATGCGCCGTCGTTTCCTAGCGATCGCCTCTGCCTGATTGACAGCCAGAGGCGGTCGCTGGGCGGGAGGGGGCGGCACGGTGGTGTTTGTCCGTCGTTATGGGGGGACGGTCCGGCCAACGCAGGTGCGCCCGGACCGTGCGGCGGGGGGGGGGGGGGGGGGGTCGGGCCGCAGCGGCTGCGTGACGTCACACGCAGCCGCTGCGACCAGGTGCAGCGACGATCAACTCCCGGCCAGCCGCAGGGTCTGCGCTGGCCGGGAGTTACTCCACAAGTACAAAAGCATTGCCGCTGTGCGATGCTTTTGTACTTGTGCGGGAGGAACTGACATGCGGGACGGACTAGCCCTTTCCTGGGCGTCCCCCCGCATGTCAGGGAAGATGATCATAGCTGTGCTAAATTTAGCACAGCTCCGATCAACTCGGAATGACCCCCGTAGTTCTTATATATGGCAGATTGGAAATGTACAGTGTTCAATTTGTTTGTGTCACGGCTACTTACAATTGGAGGACCTACTATGGGGGAACACTCAGCCGCTCAGAAATCATCCCCAGAATGGCTGTGTAGAATCTTAGGGGGTTGATGTATCAGGAAGGGAAAATAGTGGACCAGTGGAGAACCAGCTTCTACCTAACATTTTATAGAATGCACATGTAAAATGCAACCTCAAGCCTGATTGATTGCTGTGGTGGTTGGATATGTGTGACTGGCGGTCAGGAGATGACTGGCGGTCAGCATACTGACGCCGGGATCCTGGCATCGAGATGGCCAGCGGGGGGTTGGGGGGGGGGGTGAGCGCAGCAAGCCCCTTGCAGGCTCGCTGTGCTTGCCATGCTATGGGCTCGTTGGCTAGCTGCGCTTGCCACAGGTTCTATTCCCACTCTATGGGTGTTGTGGACTCCCACGAGTGGGAATAGTTCCTGGTAGTCGGCATACCGACTGTCAGGATTCTGAGGAGGTGGAATGTAGGGGGAGGTATTGTGATCGGCGGTCTCCTGACCGGTGGTCGCATAACTATATCCCGCTGTGGACACTGGCAGATCCAAGGGAGGGCACATCCCCCCTTTATCTCTCTTCAAGGCTTAGTATATCTCTCCCTCCCCCTCTCTCTCTCTCCTGCTCCCTCCCTCACTCTCTTTCTTCTTCTTTCTCTCTCTCCCTCTCTCTTTCTCCTTCCCTCTCGCGCTCTCTCTCGCCACAACTAGCATTTGTGGCCTATATAGCCAGTGAGGCCACACCCCTTGTAGGGAGGCCACACCCCTTTCTGTGACAAGCACACCTTTGGCACGTGCAAATTTACCTACCACCGCTTACCACCCCTCATTTCCCTATCATGGTGCCCTCCTGTCATTTTCTTCTGGATCCACCCCTGGCTTTGAGGAACTTCTTCATTGGTACACTTCTCCACTCTTTCCACTGCTTGATACATCAATTCCTTAGCATGTAGCTTCCCCAGGCATACACTAGAACAGTGGTTCTCAAACTCGGTCCTCAGGAACCCACATGGTTCACGTTTTCCATGTCACCCGGCAGGTGCACTGTGTATCACCCACTGTCACATTTTAAAAATCTACAGGTGACCTGCAAAACATGAACCGTGTGGGGTCCTGAGGACCAAGTTTGAGAACCTGTGCACTAGAATATTCTACGAGAATCTCACACCAGCTTTACTTTTTCAGTTACAGCAAGTATCTGTAATGGCTTCAGCCAGGAGATGGTTTCTCTATGGTTGCTAGGAGACAGCACCTGGATACAGTCTCTGACCCATGTAACCCATAAGGGAGGGAGCAGTAGGGATGGAATGCCATTGGCATAAAGCCAATAAGGACTCCGAATAGTGGAGGCATTGCCAGGTAACCACTTGATGGTTTAACCAACAATGGTTATTTAGTGCATGCGCAGTGGAAACGAAAATTTCATCATTTGCACAGGAGCTTCTGCAGATGAATGGACGTATTCAAACATGGTCCATCGGTAATAGGCGCAAACCCAACATCACATGCAAAAAATGTTTTCCATCGAACCAGGAGCATTGATGATTGCCAACCACGTATTTCTGATAGTAAAGGGGAGTGCTAGTGGTATATGCAGTGAGTGTATACAAGTCACTACAGGCGGGCAATGCCATGTCTTCTCTTTCGCAAAACAAAAATATTTTAAAGATGTAAAAAAAAAAAAAGTGAAACTTTCAGGTGAACATTTAAATCCTCAGCCCCATCTCTCACCTGCACAGGTCTCAGGCTGTGATAGCTTTCAGTCCTACATCCCCCTCAGGTTAATGCTCCCTGGACACTCTCATCTCTCACGGCCTGTATCAGACAGAAAGCCGTCTCCTGTGCTGTCTATGGGATAATGAGCCGCCTAATTGAATGATGTCAGCCGCTGGCAGTGTTGTGTGGCACAGCCTGCCCATACAGGGATTATAGAGCAGGCCACGTGGTACACTGCCTGACAGGCCTTAAGCACCGTGACCTGGCTGGGAATGACTGGGTCTCCTGCAGGGGCCTCAGGACAGGAGTTAGCTTTGTTTTGACATATGTTTCCTGCTGTCAAATCAATGACTGAGGTAATGGGAGACGTTTACTGTCCCCATTTCTGCTTTAAACAGTATTATTGGTTCCTTTAATCCTTGGCGTGTGGTGCAGTGCGACAGGTGATACAATGCCAGAGATTAGCTTCTCCTCAGGATCTTTATTTAGCTCTTCGTTTATATGAGTATTTATTTCCTGGCTTTTATTATATTTCTGTGAATTCTGTATTTTCCCCTTTTCTTTTATTTTTTTACTACTCGATTTTATGCATTCAAAGTTCAAACATATATTAGATGTAGAAGTTTAATTGGCTTCTGGGAGAGAAAATGGATTCCATCGAGCATTTATGGGGAAAACTATTTAGGAGCCTAATTATCAAGCCCCTGTTTATGTAAAATTATTTAAGCATTTAGCATATTTAACAGCAGCCTAATGCAGAAGGTATTATAGATATCTCCTGCTAAAGATTAATTAGAGCTGCAGGCTGCAGTCCCCTTCATTCCGGAAAGCGTAGGGCATCTTCAGACAGTGGGGGTAATTCAGAATTGATCGCAGCAGCAAATTTATTAGCAGTTGGGCAAAACCATGGGGGTCATTCCGAGTTGATCGCACCTAGCAACATTTTGCTGCTCGTCCGAACAACCTGACGCCGCCTATGGGGGAGTGTATTTAGCATAGCAGGGCTGCGAACGCTTGTGCAGCCCTGCTATGCTAAATAAGTCTCTAGCAAAACAAGATCAGCCCTATACCTACTTACCATTTGCGACGGATCTAGCGATGCAGGTTCCGGATTTGACGTCAGCCCTCAAAACGCCTGGACACGCCTGCATTTGCTGGACCACTCCCGGGAAAACGGCCAGTTGACGCCCGACACGCCTTCCTCCTGTCAATCTTCTTGTGGTCGCTGCTGTGACCGCTTTTCTCGTTCCCGGCGTCATTGCCCGGTGACAGCCAACAGGCAACTATGTGCGTGCGCAATGCGCATGCCGCGCATGCGCAGTTCCTACCCGATCGCACCGCTGGAGGGGGGCAGATATAACATGTGCAGGAGAGTTAGATTTGGATGGGTTATTTTGTTTGTGTGCAGGGTAAATACTGTCTGCTTTATTTTGACACTGCAATTAAGATTTCAGTTTGAACACTTCACACCCCACCCAAATCTAACTCTCTCTGCACAGCATGTATTCAGTGATCACCAGCTGCTTTGCAGAGCAGAGCAGCGGGTGATCAAATGCTCTCCCAACTGCCCCCCCCCGCCCGCGGGACATTGCTGCCCACGGGTGGGACAGGGTCCGAATAGCAGGACTGTCCCGCTGAAAGTGGGACAATTAGGAGGTATGAGTCAACCACATCAGTCCGTGGCTCAGTGGAGCTTACAATCTATTACATAGGCACACATACTATATAGGGCCAGATGTTCTAAACCTTGGAGAGTGATAAAGTGGAGAGAGATAAAGCACCAGACAATCAGCTCCAAACTGTCATTTTTGAAAACACAGCCTGTAACATGGCAGTTAGGAGCTGATTGGCTGGTACTTTATCTCTCTCCACTTTATCACTCTTCAATGCCTAGTACATCTCCCCCTTGGTTCATTTTTATGTCAGAAGCCAATTAACCTACCAGTAAATTTTTGGTGTGCTAGAGGAGATTGGAGTACCCAGTGGAAAACCCACGCAAGAATGAGGAGGACATGCATTACTGTTGTGTGGTAGTAATGTTTACCATTACACCATCCATTCTACCTGTTATTGGGCCTAATTCAAACCTGATCACTGCTGTGCATTTTCGCACAGCGGGCGATCAGATCTGAACTGCGCATGCGCCGGTGCCGCAGCGTGCTGGCGCATTCCAGAGATGCGATCGGCATCTCTGCCCAACGATTGCCTCTGCCTGATTGACAGGCAGAGGCGTTAGCTGGGCAAGAGGGCCGGCTGCATTGGGCCGCCGTTTAGGGAGCGCGGTCCGGGCAACGCAGTCATACCCGGACCGTGCGGATGGCGGGCCGCAGCGGCTGCATGAGCAACAGGTAGCTTCCTGCCAGCACGCAGGAGCTGCACTGGTAAGGAGCTACTCTTTAGGGACAAAAGCTGCAATGCTTTTGTACCTGTGCAGCAGGGGGTGGGCCAGACATGCGGGGTGGACTAGCCCTGTGCTGGGCGTCCCCCCGCATGTCAGGGTGACTGATCGTAGCCGTGCAAAATTTTGCATGGCTACGATCAGGTCTGAATTTGCCCCATTGCCGTCAGTGCGAACTAGCACCAGCCAATAATTGTTACAGAATTGGTGTATCTATGCTTGAGCCCAACTCTTCTTTAGAGCTGTGCAGTTAGGATTTAGAGAAATCCAAATACACTCGAATTTTGTGGTTATGCACCAAAGTCCTGTTCAAATGTCAGGTTTTAAACTGCGAAAATTACATGATTTTAGTTGTTTTTATTAGTGATGAGCGGGTTCGGATTCTCGGAAACCGAACCCCCCCGAACTTCACCCTTTTTACACGGGTCCGAGCCATACTCGGATTCTCCCGTATGGCTCGGTTAACCCGAGCGCGCCCGAATGTCATCATCCCGCTGTCGGATTCTCGCGAGATTCGGATTCTATATAAGCAGCCGCGCGTCGCCGCCATTTTCACTCGTGCATTGGAAATGTTAGGGAGAGGACGTGGCTGGCGTCCTCTCCGTTTATTCATTGTTGAGTTGATGCAAATATTTGTGCTTGCTTATATCATTGTGGGGACTGGGGAGCAGCTTTATATTAATATAGGAGTACAGTGCAGAGTTTTGCTGATCAGTGACCACCAGTTTTATCCGTTCTCTGCCTGAAAAAAACACTCCATATCTGTGCTCAGTGTGCTGCATATATCTGTGCTCACACTGCTTAATTGTGGGGACTGAGGAGCAGCTGTATTATATAGCAGGAGTACAGTGCAGAGTTTTGCTGACAGTGACCACCAGTATACGTTGTCTGCCTGAAAAACACTCCATATCTGTGCTCAGTGTGCTGCTTTATTGTGGGGACTGGGGAGTCGGGACCACCAGTATAATATTATATAGGAGGAGTACAGTGCAGAGTTTTGCTGACACAGTGACCACCAGTATATATAGCAGTACGGTACGGAAGGCCACTGCTGTACCTACCTCTGTGTCGTCATTAAGTATACTATCCATCTACATTCTAATTCTATACCTGTGGTGCATTTTAGTTTTGCAGTTTGCTGACACAGTGACCACCAGTATATATAGCAGTATGGTACGGAAGGCCACTGCTGTACCTACCTCTGTGTCGTCATTAAGTATACTATCCATCTACATTCTAAACCTGTGGTGCATTTCAGTTGTGCAGTTTGCTGACACAGTGACCATCAGTATATATAGCAGTACGGTACGGAAGACCATTGCTGTACCTACCTCTGTGTCGTCATTAAGTATACTATCCTTCTACATTCTATACCTGTGGTGCATTTTAGTTTTGCAGTTTGCTGACACAGTGACCACCAGTATATATAGCAGTACGGTACGGAAGGCCACTGCTGTACCTACCTCTGTGTCGTCATTAAGTATACTATCCATCTACATTCTAATTCTATACCTGTGGTGCATTTTAGTTTTGCAGTTTGCTGACACAGTGACCACCAGTATATATAGCAGTACGGTATGGAAGGCCACTGCTGTACCTACCTCTGTGTCGTCATTAAGTATACTATCCATCTACATTCTATACCTGTGGTGCATTTTAGTTTTGCAGTTTGCTGACACAGTGACCACCAGTATATATAACAGTACGGTACGGAGGGCCACTGCTGTACCTACCTCTGTGTCGTCATTAAGTATACTATCCATCTACATTCTATACCTGTGGTGCATTTTAGTTTGGCAGTTTGCTGACACAGTGACCACCAGTATATATAGCAGTACGGTACGGAAGGCCATTGCTGTACCTACCTCTGTGTCGTCATTAAGTATACTATCCATCTACATTCTATACCTGTGGTGCATTTTAGTTTTGCAGTTTGCTGACACAGTGACCACCAGTATATATAGCAGTACGGTACGGAAGGCCACTGCTGTACCTACCTCTGTGTCGTCATTAAGTATCCTATCCATCTACATTCTATACCTGTGGTGCATTTTAGTTTTGCAGTTTGCTGACACAGTGACCACCAGGATATATAGCAGTACGGTACGGAAGGCCACTGCTGTACCTACCTCTGTGTCATCAAGTATACTATCCATCTACATTCTATACCTGTGGTGCATTTTAGTTGTGCGCAGTATATATAGTAGTAGGCCATTGCTATTGATACTGGCATACAATTCCACACATTAAAAAATGGAGAACAAAAATGTGGAGGTTAAAATAGTGAAAGATCAAGATCCACTTCCACCTCGTGCTGAAGGTGCTGCCACTAGTCATGGCCGAGACGATGAAATGCCATCAACGTCGTCTGCCAAGGCCGATGCCCAATGTCATAGTAGAGAGCATGTAAAATCCAAAAAACAAAAGTTCAGTAAAATGACCCAAAAATCAAAATTGAAAGCGTCTGATGAGAAGCGTAAACTTGTCAATATGCCATTTACGACACGGAGTGGCAAGGAACGGCTGAGGCCCTGGCCTATGTTCATAGCTAGTGGTTCAGATTCACATGAGGATGGAAGCACTCATCCTATCGCTAGAAAAAAGAAAAGACTTAAGCTGGCAAAAGCACAGCAAAGAACTGTGCGTTCTTCTAAATCACAAATCCCCAAGGAGAGTCCAATTGTGTCGGTTGCAATGCCTGACCTTCCCAACACTGGACGGGAAGAGCTTGCGCCTTCCACCATTTGCACGCCCCCTGCAAGTGCTGGAAGGAGCACCCGCAGTCCAGTTCCTGATAGTCAAATTGAAGATGTCACTGTTGAAGTACACCAGGATGAGGATATGGGTGTTGCTGGCGCTGGGGAGGAAATTGACAAGGAGGATTCTGATGGTGAGGTGGTTTGTTTAAGTCAGGCACCCGGGGAGACACCTGTTGTCCGTGGGACGAATATGGCCATTGACATGCCTGGTCAAAATACAAAAAAAATCACCTCTTCGGTGTGGAATTATTTCAACACAAATGCAGACAACAGGTGTCAAGCCGTGTGTTGCCTTTGTCAAGCTGTAATAAGTAGGGGTAAGGACGTTAACCACCTCGGAACATCCTCCCTTATACGTCACCTGCAGCGCATTCATCATAAGTCAGTGACAAGTTCAAAAACTTTGGATGACAGCGGAAGCAGTCCACTGACCACTAAATCCCTTCCTCTTGTAACCAAGCTCCTGGAAACCACACCACCAACTCCCTCAGTGTCAATTCCCTCCTTACCCAGGAAAGCCAATAGTCCTGCAGGCCATGTCACTGGCAAGTCTGACGAGTCCTCTCCTGCCTGGGATTCCTCCGATGCATCCTTGAGTGTAACGCCTACTGCTGCTGGCGCTGCTGTTGTAGCTGCTGGGAGTCGATCGTCATCCCAGAGGGGAAGTCGGAAGACCACTTGTACTACTTCCAGTAAGCAATTGACTGTCCAACAGTCCTTTGCGAGGAAGATGAAATATCACAGCAGTCATCCTGCTGCAAAGCAGATAACTCAGGCCTTGGCAGCCTGGGCGGTGAGAAACGTGGTTCCGGTATCCACCGTTAATTCAGAGGCAACTAGAGACTTGATTGAGGTACTGTGTCCCCGGTACCAAATACCATCTAGGTTCCATTTCCCTAGGCAGGCGATACCGAAAATGTACACAGACGTCAGAAAAAGAGTCACCAGTGTCCTAAAAAATGCAGTTGTACCCAATGTCCACTTAACCACGGACATGTGGACAAGTGGAGCAGGGCAGACTCAGGACTATATGACTGTGACAGCCCACTGGGTAGATGTATTGCCTCCCGCAGCAAGAACAGCAGCGGCGGCACCAGTAGCAGCATCTCGAAAACGCCAACTCGTTCCTAGGCGGGCTACGCTTTGTATCACCGCTTTCCAGAAGAGGCACACAGCTGACAACCTCTTACGGAAACTGAGGAAGATCATCGCAGAATGGCTTACCCCAATTGGACTCTCCTGGGGATTTGTGACATCGGACAACGCCAGCAATATTGTGCGTGCATTACATCTGGGCAAATTCCAGCACGTCCCATGTTTTGCACATACATTGAATTTGGTGGTGCAGAATTATTTAAAAAACGACAGGGGCGTGCAAGAGATGCTGTCGGTGGCCCTAAGAATTGCGGGCCACTTTCGGCATTCAGCCACCGCGTACAGAAGACTGGAGCACCACCAAACAATTCTGAACCTGCCCTGCCATCATCTGAAGCAAGAGGTGGTAACAAGGTGGAATTCAACCCTCTATATGCTTCAGAGGATGGAGGAGCAGCAAAAGGCCATTCAAGCCTATACATCTGCCCACGATATAGGCAAAGGAGGGGGAATGCACTAGAGATGAGCGGGTTCGGTTTCTCTGAATCCGAACCCGCACGAACTTCATGTTTTTTTTCACGGGTCCGAGCGACTCGGATCTTCCCGCCTTGCTCGGTTAACCCGAGCGCGCCCGAACGTCATCATGACGCTGTCGGATTCTCGCGAGGCTCGGATTCTATCGCGAGACTCGGATTCTATATAAGGAGCCGCGCGTCGCCGCCATTTTCACACGTGCATTGAGATTGATAGGGAGAGGACGTGGCTGGCGTCCTCTCCATTTAGATTATAAGAGAGAGAGATTTACTGGAGCTTAGGACTAGGAGGAGTACTGTAGAAGTGTAGAGAGTGCAGAGAGTTTACTAGTGAGTGACCACCAGACAGTGCAGTTTATTTAATATATCCGTTCTCTGCCTGAAAAAAGCGATACACACAGTGACTCAGTCACATACCATATCTGTGTGCACTGCTCAGGCTCAGCCCAGTGTGCTGCATCATCTATATATATTATATATCTGTCTGACTGCTCAGCTCACACAGCTTATAATTGTGGGGGAGACTGGGGAGCACTGCAGTGCCAGTTATAGGTTATAGCAGGAGCCAGGAGTACATAATATTATATAGTGAGTGACCACCAGACAGTGCAGTTTATTTAATATATCCGTTCTCTGCCTGAAAAAAGCGATACACACAGTGACTCAGTCACATACCATATCTGTGTGCACTGCTCAGGCTCAGCCCAGTGTGCTGCATCATCTATATATATTATATATCTGTCTGACTGCTCAGCTCACACAGCTTATAATTGTGGGGGAGACTGGGGAGCACTGCAGTGCCAGTTATAGGTTATAGCAGGAGCCAGGAGTACATAATATTATATTAAAATTAAACAGTGCACACTTTTGCTGCAGGAGTGCCACTGCCAGTGTGACTGACCAGTGACCTGACCACACTGACCACCAGTATAGTTAGTAGTATACTTATATTGTGATTGCCTGAAAAAGTTAAACACTCGTCGTGTGACTTCACTTGTGTGTTGTTTTTTTTTTTATTCTATAAAAATAAAACTCATTCTGCTGACAGACAGTGTCCAGCAGGTCCGTCATTATATAATATATAATATATACCTGTCCGGCTGCAGTAGTGATATATATATATTTTTTATATCATTTATCATCCAGTCGCAGCAGACACAGTACGGTAGTTCACGGCTGTGGCTACCTCTGTGTCTGCACTCGGCAGGCAGTCCGTCCATAATTGTATACCACCTAACCGTGGTTTTTTTTTCTTCTTTATACATACATACTACTACGACATCTCTTTATCAACCAGTCTATATTAGCAGCAGACACAGTACAGTACGGTAGTTCACGGCTGTGGCTACCTCTGTGTCTGCACTCGGCAGGCAGTCCGTCCATAATTGTATACCACCTAACCGTGGTTTTTTTTTCTTTCTTCTTTATACATACATAGTTACATAGACATCTCTTTATCAACCAGTCTATATTAGCAGCAGACACAGTACAGTACGGTAGTTCACGGCTGTGGCTACCTCTGTGTCTGCACTCGGCAGGCAGTCCGTCCATAATTGTATACCACCTAACCGTGGTTTTTTTTTCTTTCTTCTTTATACATACATAGTTACATAGACATCTCTTTATCAACCAGTCTATATTAGCAGCAGACACAGTACAGTACGGTAGTTCACGGCTGTGGCTACCTCTGTGTCTGCACTCGGCAGGCAGTCCATAATTGTATACTAGTATCCATCTCCATTGTTTACCTGAGGTGCCTTTTAGTTGTGCCTATTAAAATATGGAGAACAAAAATGTTGAGGTTCCAAAATTAGGGAAAGATCAAGATCCACTTCCACCTCGTGCTGAAGCTGCTGCCACTAGTCATGGCCGAGACGATGAAATGCCAGCAACGTCGTCTGCCAAGGCCGATGCCCAATGTCATAGTACAGAGCATGTCAAATCCAAAACACCAAATATCAGAAAAAAAAGGACTCCAAAACCTAAAATAAAATTGTCGGAGGAGAAGCGTAAACTTGCCAATATGCCATTTACGACACGGAGTGGCAAGGAACGGCTGAGGCCCTGGCCTATGTTCATGGCTAGTGGTTCAGCTTCACATGAGGATGGAAGCACTCAGCCTCTCGCTAGAAAAATGAAAAGACTCAAGCTGGCAAAAGCAGCACAGCAAAGAACTGTGCATTCTTCGAAATCCCAAATCCACAAGGAGAGTCCAATTGTGTCGGTTGCGATGCCTGACCTTCCCAACACTGGACGTGAAGAGCATGCGCCTTCCACCATTTGCACGCCCCCTGCAAGTGCTGGAAGGAGCATCCGCAGTCCAGTTCCTGATAGTCAGATTGAAGATGTCAGTGTTGAAGTACACCAGGATGAGGAGGATATGGGTGTTGCTGGCGCTGGGGAGGAAATTGACCAGGAGGATTCTGATGGTGAGGTGGTTTGTTTAAGTCAGGCACCCGGGGAGACACCTGTTGTCCGTGGGAGGAATATGGCCGTTGACATGCCAGGTGAAAATACCAAAAAAATCAGCTCTTCGGTGTGGAGGTATTTCACCAGAAATGCGGACAACAGGTGTCAAGCCGTGTGTTCCCTTTGTCAAGCTGTAATAAGTAGGGGTAAGGACGTTAACCACCTCAGAACATCCTCCCTTATACGTCACCTGCAGCGCATTCATAATAAGTCAGTGACAAGTTCAAAAACTTTGGGTGACAGCGGAAGCAGTCCACTGACCAGTAAATCCCTTCCTCTTGTAACCAAGCTCACGCAAACCACCCCACCAACTCCCTCAGTGTCAATTTCCTCCTTCCCCAGGAATGCCAATAGTCCTGCAGGCCATGTCACTGGCAATTCTGACGATTCCTCTCCTGCCTGGGATTCCTCCGATGCATCCTTGCGTGTAACGCCTACTGCTGCTGGCGCTGCTGTTGTTGCTGCTGGGAGTCGATGGTCATCCCAGAGGGGAAGTCGTAAGCCCACTTGTACTACTTCCAGTAAGCAATTGACTGTTCAACAGTCCTTTGCGAGGAAGATGAAATATCACAGCAGTCATCCTGCTGCAAAGCGGATAACTGAGGCCTTGACAACTATGTTGGTGTTAGACGTGCGTCCGGTATCCGCCGTTAGTTCACAGGGAACTAGACAATTTATTGAGGCAGTGTGCCCCCGTTACCAAATACCATCTAGGTTCCACTTCTCTAGGCAGGCGATACCGAGAATGTACACGGACGTCAGAAAAAGACTCACCAGTGTCCTAAAAAATGCAGTTGTACCCAATGTCCACTTAACCACGGACATGTGGACAAGTGGAGCAGGGCAGGGTCAGGACTATATGACTGTGACAGCCCACTGGGTAGATGTATGGACTCCCGCCGCAAGAACAGCAGCGGCGGCACCAGTAGCAGCATCTCGCAAACGCCAACTCTTTCCTAGGCAGGCTACGCTTTGTATCACCGCTTTCCAGAATACGCACACAGCTGAAAACCTCTTACGGCAACTGAGGAAGATCATCGCGGAATGGCTTACCCCAATTGGACTCTCCTGTGGATTTGTGGCATCGGACAACGCCAGCAATATTGTGTGTGCATTAAATATGGGCAAATTCCAGCACGTCCCATGTTTTGCACATACCTTGAATTTGGTGGTGCAGAATTTTTTAAAAAACGACAGGGGCGTGCAAGAGATGCTGTCGGTGGCCAGAAGAATTGCGGGACACTTTCGGCGTACAGGCACCACGTACAGAAGACTGGAGCACCACCAAAAACTACTGAACCTGCCCTGCCATCATCTGAAGCAAGAAGTGGTAACGAGGTGGAATTCAACCCTCTATATGCTTCAGAGGTTGGAGGAGCAGCAAAAGGCCATTCAAGCCTATACAATTGAGCACGATATAGTAGGTGGAATGCACCTGTCTCAAGCGCAGTGGAGAATGATTTCAACGTTGTGCAAGGTTCTGATGCCCTTTGAACTTGCCACACGTGAAGTCAGTTCAGACACTGCCAGCCTGAGTCAGGTCATTCCCCTCATCAGGCTTTTGCAGAAGAAGCTGGAGACATTGAAGGAGGAGCTAACACGGAGCGATTCCGCTAGGCATGTGGGATTTGTGGATGGAGCCCTTAATTCGCTTAACAAGGATTCACGGGTGGTCAATCTGTTGAAATCAGAGCACTACATTTTGGCCACCGTGCTCGATCCTAGATTTAAAGCCTACCTTGGATCTCTCTTTCCGGCAGACACAAGTCTGCTGGGGTTGAAAGACCTGCTGGTGACAAAATTGTCAAGTCAAGCGGAACGCGACCTGTCAACATCTCCTCCTTCACATTCTCCCGCAACTGGGGGTGCGAGGAAAAGGCTCAGAATTCCGAGCCCACCCGCTGGCGGTGATGCAGGGCAGTCTGGAGCGACTGCTGATGCTGACATCTGGTCCGGACTGAAGGACCTGACAACGATTACGGACATGTCGTCTACTGTCACTGCATATGATTCTCTCAACATTGATAGAATGGTGGAGGATTATATGAGTGACCGCATCCAAGTAGGCACATCACACAGTCCGTACTTATACTGGCAGGAAAAAGAGGCAATTTGGAGGCCCTTGCACAAACTGGCTTTATTCTACCTAAGTTGCCCTCCCACAAGTGTGTACTCCGAAAGAGTGTTTAGTGCCGCCGCTCACCTTGTCAGCAATCGGCGTACGAGGTTACATCCAGAAAATGTGGAGAAGATGATGTTCATTAAAATGAATTATAATCAATTCCTCCGCGGAGACATTGACCAGCAGCAATTGCCTCCACAAAGTACACAGGGAGCTGAGATGGTGGATTCCAGTGGGGACGAATTGATAATCTGTGAGGAGGGGGATGTACATGGTGATATATCGGAGGGTGATGATGAGGTGGACATCTTGCCTCTGTAGAGCCAGTTTGTGCAAGGAGAGATTAATTGCTTCTTTTTTGGGGGGGGTCCAAACCAACCCGTCATATCAGTCACAGTCGTGTGGCAGACCCTGTCACTGAAATGATGGGTTGGTTAAAGTGTGCATGTCCTGTTTTGTTTATACAACATAAGGGTGGGTGGGAGGGCCCAAGGACAATTCCATCTTGCACCTCTTTTTTCTTTTCTTTTTCTTTGCATCATGTGCTGATTGGGGAGGGTTTTTTGGAAGGGACATCCTGCGTGACACTGCAGTGCCACTCCTAAATGGGCCCGGTGTTTGTGTCGGCCACTAGGGTCGCTAATCTTACTCACACAGTCAGCTACCTCATTGCGCCTCTTTTTTTCTTTGCGTCATGTGCTGTTTGGGGAGGGTTTTTTGGAAGGGACATCCTGCGTGACACTGCAGTGCCACTCCTAGATGGGCCCGGTGTTTGTGTCGGCCACTAGGGTCGCTAATCTTACTCACACAGCTACCTCATTGCGCCTCTTTTTTTCTTTGCGTCATGTGCTGTTTGGGGAGGGTTTTTTGGAAGGGACATCCTGCGTGACACTGCAGTGCCACTCCTAGATGGGCCCGGTGTTTGTGTCGGCCACTAGGGTCGCTTATCTTACTCACACAGCGACCTCGGTGCAAATTTTAGGACTAAAAATAATATTGTGAGGTGTGAGGTATTCAGAATAGACTGAAAATGAGTGTAAATTATGGTTTTTGAGGTTAATAATACTTTGGGATCAAAATGACCCCCAAATTCTATGATTTAAGCTGTTTTTTAGTGTTTTTTGAAAAAAACACCCGAATCCAAAACACACCCGAATCCGACAAAAAAAATTCGGTGAGGTTTTGCCAAAACGCGTTCGAACCCAAAACACGGCCGCGGAACCGAACCCAAAACCAAAACACAAAACCCGAAAAATTTCAGGCGCTCATCTCTAGAATGCACCTGACTCAAGCGCAGTGGAGAATGATTTCAACGTTGTGCAAAGTTCTGCAACCCTTTGAACTTGCCACACGTGAAGTCAGTTCAGACACTGCCAGCCTGAGTCAGGTCATTCCCCTCATCAGGCTTTTGCAGAAGAAGCTGGAGACATTGAAGGAGGAGCTAAAACAGAGCGATTCCGCTAGGCATGTGGGACTTGTGGATGGAGCCCTTAATTCGCTTAACCAGGATTCACGGGTGGTCAATCTGTTGAAATCAGAGCACTACATTTTGGCCACCGTGCTCGATCCTAGATTTAAAACCTACGTTGTATCTCTCTTTCCGGCAGACACAAGTCTGCAGAGGTTCAAAGACCTGCTGGTGAGAAAATTGTCAAGTCAAGCGGAACGTGACCCGTCAACATCTCCTCCTTCACATTCTCCCGCAACTGGGGGTGCGAGGAAAAGGCTAAGAATTCCGAGCCCACCCGCTGGCGGTGATGCAGGGCAGTCTGGAGCGAGTGCTGACATCTGGTCCGGACTGAAGGACCTGCCAACGATTACTGACATGTCGTCTACTGTCACTGCATATGATTCTCTCACCATTGAAAGAATGGTGGAGGATTATATGAGTGACCGCATCCAAGTAGGCACGTCAGACAGTCCGTACGTATACTGGCAGGAAAAAGAGGCAATTTGGAGGCCCTTGCACAAACTGGCTTTATTCTACCTAAGTTGCCCTCCCTCCAGTGTGTACTCCGAAAGAGTGTTTAGTGCAGCCGCTCACCTTGTCAGCAATCGGCGTATGAGGTTACTTCCAGAAAATGTGGAGAAGTTGATGTTCATTAAAATGAATTATAATCAATTCCTCCGTGGAGACATTCACCAGCAATTGCCTCCAGAAATTACACAGGGATCTGAGATGGTGAATTCCAGTGAGGACGAATTAATAATCTGTGAGAAGGGGGATGTACACAGTGAAAGGGGTGAGGAATCGGAGGATGATGATGAGGTGGACATCTTGCCTCTGTAGAGCCAATTTGTGCAAGGAGAGATTGATTGCTTCTTTTTTGATGGGGGCCCAAACCAACCAGTCATTTCAGTCACAGTCGTGTGGCAGACCCTGTTGCTGAAATGATGGGTTCGTTAAAGTGTGCATGTCCTGTTTATAAAACATAAGGGTGGGTGGGAGGGCCCAAGGACAATTCCATCTTGCACCTCTTTTTTCTTTCATTTTTCTTTGCATCATGTGCTGTTTGGGGACAATTTTTTTGAAGTGCCATCCTGTCTGACACTGCAGTGCCACTCCTAGATGGGCCAGGTGTTTGTGTCGGCCACTTGTGTCGCTTAGCTTAGTCACACAGCTACCTTGGTGCGCCTCTTTTTTTATTTGCATCATGTGCTGTTTGGGGACTATTTTTTTGAAGTGCCATCCTGTCTGACACTGCAGTGCCACTCCTAGATGGGCCAGGTGTTTGTGTCGGCCACTTGTGTCGCTTAGCTTAGTCACACAGCGACCTTGGTGCGCCTCTTTTTTTCTTTGCATCATGTGCTGTTTGGGGACAATTTTTTTGAAGTGCCATCCTGTCTGACACTGCAGTGCCACTCCTAGATGGGCCAGGTGTTTGTGTCGGCCACTTGTGTCTCTTAGCTTAGTCACACAGCAACCTTTGGTGCACCTCTTTTTTTCTTTGCATCATGTGCTGTTTGGGGACTATTTTTTTGAAGTGCCATCCTTTCTGACACTGCAGTGCCACTCCTAGATGGGCCAGGTGTTTGTGTCGGCCACTTGTTTCGCTTATCTTAGTCACACAGCGACCTTGGTGCGCCTCTTTTTTTCTTTGCATCATGTGCTGTTTGGGGACAATTTTTTTGAAGTGCCATCCTGTCTGACACTGCAGTGCCACTCCTAGATGGGCCAGGTGCTTGTGTCGGCCACTTGTGTCGCTTAGCTTAGTCACACAGCGACCTTGGTGCGCCTCTTTTTTTCTTTGCATCATGTGCTGTTTGGGGACTATTTTTTTGAAGGGCCATCCTGTCTGACACTGCAGTGCCACTCCTAGATGGGCCAGGTGTTTGTGTCGGCCACTTGTGTCGCTTATTTTAGTCACACAGCGACCTTGGTGCGCCTCTTTTTTTCTTTGCATCATGTGCTGTTTGGGGACTATTTTTTTGAAGTGCCATCCTGCCTGACACTGCAGTGCCACTCCTAGATTGGCCAGGTGTTTGTGTCGGCCACTTGTGTCGCTTAGCTTAGCCATCCAGCGACCTCGGTGCAAATTTTAGGACTAAAAATAATATTGTGAGGTGTGAGGTGTTCAGAATAGACTGGAAATGAGTGGAAATTATGGTTATTGAGGTTAATAATACTATGGGATCAAAATGACCCCCAAATTCTATGATTTAAGCTATACAAACTAGTACATACTTCAAATTTCGACAAGGGGGTAATTGTATGAAATCAATCTGTATTACTTGGAAAGGGCTGTCTGTTGGTGGGATATGAGATGGTTCTGTTGGTATTGTATTTTAGGGGTTTTTTGAAAAAAACACCCGAATCCAAAACACACCCGAATCCGACAAAAAATTTTCGGTGAGGTTTTGCCAAAACGCGTCCGAATCCAAAACACGGCCGCGGAACCGAATCCAAAACCAAAACACAAAACCCGAAAAATATCCGGTGCACATCACTAGTTTTTATTGATTTTCATAGATTTTTATCAAAGATTATCAATTTTTTTTGGGTTGATTGTTAACCGAACCAAAAACTAAATCGGAACCAAAACACTTCAGGGTGGTTTTGCCAAAACCAAAACACGATGATGAATTAGAACAAAAACCAATACCAAAACATGGGGCGTCGCGCACATCTCTACTCTGCTGATATGCTGAAAACAGAACTTGGCCTTGGAAACACAGTATGTATGTACATGCGGTGGCTTGGCACAGTAATGGCCCTCATTCCGAGTTGATCGCTCGCTGACGTTTTTCGCAGCGCATCGATCAGGTTGCTACTGCGCATGCGTATGCACCGCAATGCGCATGCGCGTCGTACGGGTACAAACAGCATCATTGCTGTGCAATGCTTCTAGCAACTAATCCATTCGCACAACTGATCGCAAGGAGAGTGACAGGAAGACGGCGTTTATGGGTGTCAACTGACCGTTTTCTGGGAGTGGTAGGGAAAACGCAGGCATGTCCAGGCGTTTTCAGGGCGGTTGTCTGACGTCAATTCCGTGACCGGACGGCTGAAGTGATCGCAAGGGCTGAGTAAGTCCAGAGCCACTCAGAAACTGCAAAAAACGTTTTCGTCCTGCTCGGCTGCACAAGCGTTTGCACACTTGCAAAGTGAAAATACACTCCCCTAGAGGCGGCAACTATCTGATCGCTGCTATGCAAAAAAATTGATTGCGAGCGATCAACTTGGAATGAGGGCCCATGTACGCACCAGTCACATGTCCAGTGGCTTAACCAGTGCTGTAGTTTATTGAGAAGGGAAGGTACAGCCGTACTCATTGGTTGAAGCATGAAGCGGAGCTTGCAGCGGAGCGTGGTTCTGACAGTTCACTATCTTCTGGATGCGGGTAGTGACGCAGGAAGCTGGAACAGCAGCAACGTGGGGTAAATCATCAGTTCTCTGGAGCTAAGGGGGAGACATCATCTCCCACTATGTCACGCTACACAGTAACAAGATGGCGCCAAGCATGGTCATCAGTAACTCCAGTGGCCATCTTGGAATCAAGCATCATCCCCGGAACAGCCATTTTGGAGAATGCGCATGGTTTTGCACCAATGATCATACTCCAGAGTCCAGATGCAATGCCAGAACCACGGAGGCCATATTCAGACAGAGAAACTGGTGTCTTGGCAGAGTAATGTAAGCACCAGTCACATGTCCAGTGTTGATGGTGTAGGACAGTGATTGTGTGTTAATAGTGGCGTGTCTAGAATCACCAGCACTGTTAAGGGGGTACTCACGGAGAGATCAATGCTTAAAATCTAAGCAATGTGACTAGATTGCTTAGATTTTAAGCACAGATCACTCGTGTGTAGCCCCCTCAGCGATAGTGATGCGCGGCCCCCGCACATCGCTATCGCCGCTGCTAGATTGAGCCCGCATGCAGGCCAATCTAACAGGTCGCTCATTTCACCCGCTGGGTGAAATGAGCGCCCCCCCCGTCCTCCCCCGCATCGCTCAGCACACATCGCGCTGTGCTGAGCGGCGGGAGAGATGTGTGCTGAGCGGTTCACTCAGCACACATCTCTCCCGTGTATACCAGCCTTTAGTGTGCAGAGACACTGAGGGCGGGATTTACTAATGGTGCAGACCTTGGGCCTAATTCAGACCTGTTAGCAGCAGCAAAATCTTTCTCAGCAAAACCATGTGCACTGCATGGAGAGGGGAAGGGGGGGGGGGGGTGCAGATATAACATGTGCAGAGAAATAGATTTGGGTGGGTTATATTGTTTCTGTGCAGGGTAAATACTGGCTGCTTTATTTTTACACTGCAATGTAGATTTTAGTTTGAACACACCCCACCCAAATCTAACCCTCTCTGCACATGTTATATCTGCCCCACACAGTAAGACGACCATAGGCTTCCATTAGGTAAGCTGGGAGGTATCCGTATCGGAAGATTGCGAAAAGAATCCCATAGGCTTCTATAGGGTAACGCCAGGGTTAGTACATAAGAAAATGCAGTAAAAACCGAGAAAACTGTTTTACTGCATTTTTCCTTTACTACATCCCGCCCCGAAAGTGGGAATTTCAGGGCTTGCTCCTACATATGCTGGCCCAATATATTTAACTTCATACAGAAAAAACAATGTTTCCATGTCACATGAAAATAAATATGTTCTTACTTGAGCATTTACAGCTTCAGAACACAGAGACGCTTATTCACAAAGCACAGTCACTGTGCAAAAAAAATCTGCCATCAGGAAACTCCCTAAAATTTCCTCCTCGTCTGCTATTTTGAACACAAAGGCACCGATACAACCCCTCTCCTTGGGATGGATCCTTGCTACATCAGCTTATATGTGTAGGTACCCTTGTATTGATCTTGAACACAAAAACACTTCAATCATACTGTAGCATCCTTTTAATGTCCTCCACAAACAATTTAGCCAATTCACTAATATTATTTTTGGCTCTCCATCTGCGGCAGATCTGCATGCCCCACTGTGTTTTGTCAGCTATATGCATAATTGCCAAAATAGGTGATCCACCTGGGGGTAAGAGGGAGAGGCAGGTCCCAAGTGCTGGAAGGTGGTGATGCAATTTGAGATATTGCACATAAGGTCCTGCCCACTGCTACACAATGACTTTACTTGCTTGAGGGTTTGACTTGATGATGCAATTTGCATACTAAGCCCGCCTCCACCCCCCCACCCCCACACACACTACCAGGGCCACCACCACTTCACAAGAAAGGCAAGCAGAATCTTGGAGTTACAAAAGTTATACAGAAGTGGACAAACACTGTGAAGTGTAACCACATGATTTCCTTTCTTTTTATGTTTTATATCGTCCAGCGTAGCCAGTACAATACTTGCCTACTCTGTTTGAATTTTCTGCCTGACTCCCAAAATGTAAGGAGTACTCCCACACTTCTTGGACAGCGGACCAACCTCCCAAATCATCTGACCCTCGGCCATGCTTCCGGGTGCCACAAATCACCACACTCCCACTTCTACCTTCCCTGTGGGATCACCCGCAATCTGCCGGAGGGGAGTATTTCATAAGAGTTGTCAAGTATGACCTAATTCAGTCATCATACTCAGGCCGTTAATGATTGGCTGTATACAAACACAAACTGCCTTAGCCACACCCCTACATATTTGGCCACATCCTTCTGTGGGAAGCGGAACTGCTGCATGGTGTGCTATTATTATCATCATTATTATGTTGTTGCTGCTTAAATTCAGATTTGTTTTCGTTAATGTTACATAACTTCATTAATGCATTACATTGTTGATTCTGTCAAATCTCCTTCAGAAAATCTAAATTTGTCCTAATGTAAAAAGGGGGCGGGCGAGGAACCTATCTAGCAAATGTCGTGGTTGAATATTGAATAAGATGCATTAACAGAGTTTACTGAAACAGCCTTTTGAGGTTCAGGTCCTGTAGCTTCTTCAACACATCACTTTGAGGGAGATTTATCAAAAAATGGAGAGGGATAAAGTAGAGAGCGATAAAGTGCTAACCAATCAGCTCATGTCTGTCATTTTACAGGCTGTGTTTTAAAATGACGGCTAGGAGCTGATTGGTTTGTACTTTATCTCTCTCCAAGCCTTGCTAAATCTCCCCCTTTGTGGGAAAAAACCCATATCATTCTCCTTAAATGCAAAAGTGGTTTCTCTGTACAGTTGCTCCCCCCGGATTCTTCTGAGAAATCATGCACTTACTTTGTCGCCCATAATCTCAAACTGGCTCAATTTACCCCACAGCCACTATGTTGGAAAAAACTGACTAGTTTATTAATTAAGCTAAATGATCCACATGGTTTTATACATAGGCAAATAACCAATATGTACAGTATAATATACCTTTTTAGACATGGATAAATTTACTTTGACATACAGGTGGTGCCACGCTAGACGTGGCTCTGTTTGTGCCTGGGCGTGCCTGATAATGAAAGCGTCTCCGTCGCACACTAGAATGGGAACGTGTCTCCTTCCGGGGTGCGCATGCGGCCGCGACGTAGACGCTAATGGAGAGGCGCCACATTCTAGTAAATGGGAGAGTGTCTCTGTGCACTCACGGCGTGGAAGACGGAGTGCACACCTGTGATGGAGCCGCCTCAGATGAGCACAGCTCCACCTGTAACAGTCATTTTACCTGACATGTAGAATCCATCACAGCCACATGGATACTGTATATAATAGGGATACCTATCCACCATCGCTGATTTGAACTTATCGATGGTCTATGACCAATGGTAACTACTTTTGCCATCGATGGGGGGGGGGGGACAGATGGTTTCCCGCCATCGATGATACAGAGCTACCAATTTCTTTCTCTTCCTCCAAGGTGTCGGGACACAGTGCATAGCTCCACCTCTGACACCCACAAAGCCCTGCCCCGGGCTCTGATTGGCCCGCAGTTCATTGCAAACTAAAGCAGGGGTGACCATTGGTTGGTGAAACCATCCATGGTTACCTTGCAGATGGTTTCATACCAGTGAGGTTATCCATCAATGGTACTATCGATGGTGACTATTGATGGACAACCCATCGATGGCCATCCCTACTGTACAACAGGTGCTTCCTGAATTTATGGCCACATGGTAACACAAGAGGTGAGTCAGCTATCCCACTGGCTGATTTACTCCACTCTCCCCTACAGTAATCTCCATGCAGGTAGTAGTAACTAGAGTGATAAAAGCCATAGGGACTTATTTAACAGCAAGTTTTATCATACTTCATGAGTTTTAAAACTCGTTGGGTATAATAAAACCTGTTGATAAATCATCCCCATAGTTAAAATAACCCCCCCCCCCCCCACCAATAAAACAGTACATATGACAAAACATACAATTATGGTCATCATGCAACATCCTAGGACTAATATGTTCACTACAATGACATATAGGGGAAAATTTACTAAGGTGGGAGTTTTTTTTTTTAACAGATTCTACTTAACATTTATCCAGCTGCTTCTAGAAGATAATAAATAGAATCTGATTGGTTGCTATGGGCAACATCACCAGTCCTAAAAAAACGGATGTGGATCATCAAATCAACAGTGTCTAGGTCGACAATGTTTAGGTCGACCACTATAGGTCGACAGTCACTAGATCGACAGGGTTTCTAGGTCGACATGGCTAGGTCGACAGGTCAAAAGATCGACATGAGGTTTTTTTTGTGTCGTTTTCTGCGTACAGTGACGAGGAAGCCGAATTAGTGCACTGTGTCCACTCGCCATGATTCGGGCAAGGTGCCTCGCTTCGCTCGGTACAGATTACTGTTCCAGTCGTAGTCCACGTGGATCGTTAAGTATGAAAAAGTACAAAAAAAATAAAACATTTGTGAAAAACTCATGTCGACCTTTTGTCTACCTAGCACATGTCGACCTAGAAACCCTGTCGACCTTCAAACCCTGTCGACCTAGTGACGGTCAACCTATAGTGGTCGACCTAAACATTGTCGACCTAGACAGTGTCGATCTTCAGACCGGATCCTCAAAAAACTCCCACCTTAGTAAATTTACCTCATAATGGTTACTCTCTTAGTAAAATTTGCCTAGAGCTTGCACTCAGTTTGTATATCAAAAGAAACATACCATTTACGTGTTACGGTCCAGTGCTGACGGTCTGTGAGAACACGTGTTGCTACCTGTTAATATATGGCAGTATGACAGGCAGCATTAGAGGTGTGTGATTACTGTCAGTTTATAGACATGATACCGCACCTGCCGGGATACAGCCACACAAACAGACGTGTGTTTCTATGGACTTTGACTCATTCAGTCAAATAATTCTCCACATTAGACGTGTTTCACCTCTATATCCTGCTTTCATATTGTGCTTCATTATCCTGGTGATTACTTCTGGGGAAATGGGTATTATAATAAGAAGCAACCATAAATTTCAGCTGTTACACTACTACCAAAATATGTCCAATGTTTAATATTTTGTGTAAAATGTTTTACTTTATACTTTACTTCTGGAGGGTGCAGGGCGCCATCCGGAGGGCTCCGCACCAGGGCAAGATCCGCTGCTGCTGTGTGCCCCCCGCTGCCCACCTGCTGCCGCTGGCCGCTGCCCCCTGCTGCCGCTGTGAAGGGAAACTAGACGCGTACGCGTCTAGTTTTCCTTCGTGGAGAGGTCTTTTACTGTGCGGTGCGCGATACTGTGCGTTCCCTTCGTGGAGAGTACCTTTGCTGTGCGGTGCGCGATGACGTCATCGCGCACCGCACATCATTTCAGTCAGTACAGTCCCCCATAGCAACCACCATTGACGTCAGTGATGTGCAATGAGGAGATACAGTTGAGCATGGTTTCAAGGCTACTAATTATTCTATTTAGCAAAAAGTCCCAGAAAGAAACTAGTAACTGTGTTTGCAGGAAAAGTGTGTGGACCTCTCTTTGGGATGTGCAGCGGTGGTGAATGATTAGAGTATGTGTTATGGAACTTTGAGGTAGTGAAGGACCAACAGAACAATACTTCATAGGACTTGACTGTCACAGCTTCAGGCAATGAGGGTCATTCCGAGTTGTTCACTCGTTGACGATTTTCGCAACGGAGCGATTAAGGCAAAAATGCGCATGGTACGCATAGCGCATGCGCTAAGTATTTTAGCACAAAACTTAGTAGATTTACTCACGTCCGAACGAAGAATTTTCATCGTTGAAGTGATCGGAGTGTGATTGACAGGAAGTGGGTGTTTCTGGGCGGAAACTGACCGTTTTCTGGGAGTGTGCGGAAAAACGCAGGCGTGCCAGGATAAAATGCGGGAGTGCCTGGAGAAACGGGGGAGTGGTTGGCCGAACGCAGGGCGTGTTTGTGACGTCAAACCAGGATCGAACGGGCTGAGGTGATCGCAGTGTAGGAGTAAGTCTCGAGCTACTCAGAAACTGCTAAGAATTATTTATTCGCAGTTCTGCTAATCTTTCGTTCGCTATTCTGCTAAGCTAAGATACACTCCCAGAGGGCGGCGGCCTAGCGTGTGCAATGCTGCTAAAAGCTCTGTCTGTCTGTCTATCTCTTTCGTAGGAGTTTATCTTTGTAAGAAGAACAAAATGATTGATGTTTCAGAATTAGCAATTTTTCTGTGGGGTTCCTTAGTTCATCATAGAGCTTGTGATTAATAATCTCCTATATAATAGCCCAGATCTGTGACTCTGTGCCTGTGTGGATAACGCTGGGCGTGGCTAGGAGCTCTCATTGGGTTAGTAACAGGTCTATCACACCCAGTCCATAGCTGATTGGGTGAGAAACGGCCTCCCACACAAGTTACATCCAATGGGAGGCTCTGCCCTTTGGCTTCTGTGTGTTCCCAGAACAGGATTAACAATGGGGCTGATGGAGCTGCAGCTCCAGGACCACACCCCAAAATAGGCCCACTGCATCTGCAGCAACATACCCTCCAACAATCTACACATATAAAATCGCTTCTAATTCGAAAAGGGGGTGTGGCCACAGGTAAAGTGGCGTGGACATGCCCCCTTTTCCTATACTTTCAATGGAAGTTTGGAGAGCCAAAAAACAGTACAGAAAAAAAGGTACTGTACCTGCCAAAAAGGTACAGTTGGAGGGTATGCCACTGCATCTGCAGCAAGTCTGCGCTGTAGATAGGGGGGGAAAAAACCATTTACTGCAGCGTCCTATGTCCTGCTGCCAGTCCGCCTGCCCCCTCCGGCATCAACAATCCCCACTCCCTAGCCGCGGCGCAGGAGGAACAATAGCTGCTGCGGCCACCGGCATCAATGTGTATGATAGTGGCGCAGCGGAAGGCTTTCCTAGCCCTCCCTACGCCGCATACTGTTTGAGCCCCGGAGCCTCCTATGCGCGTGATGTCACAGTAGTGCATCTCCGCCACAGCCGCGCCCAGATCCCCAGAGGCCCTGACTCCGCAACACAGCACCTAGGCTGCCGGCCTGGAAGCCGCGAGATGGCTAATGTAACGGATAGAGTGGGTGATATCGCGGAGGGTAATGTCTGGATGCTGAATCAATGTAAAAGATGACAGTGCTGTGCAGTGCAGTGGGTGTGCAGTGTCACTGACACTGCACAGCACTCTCACCTTTTACATTGATTCAGCGAGTCAGTCAGTTCTACCAGCCAGTCACTATTGTTAATGCCGGTGTCCCGACGTGCCGCATTAAAGGGAAGTAGATGCACTAAATAAACTACAGCTCCCAGCAGCCCTTAGCGACGAAGCATTCCGGCGCTTAGGGCTGCTGGGAGCTGTAGTTTATTGAGTGTATCTTCTTCTGTAATGCGGCGCGTTGGGACACCGGCGCTAACAATAGTGACTGACTGCTGTGCGAGTCTCCGGGAGAGCCACTGCCAAAGGGAGGACAGCAGCTTAGCTGCCTCCAGGAGGAGAAGCAGGAGAAGCATTACTCGCCCCTCCCCCACTCGCAGTACCTCTGGGGCACCCCCCCCCCCCCTCCACCACCTGCGGTGGCTCCAAATCCCCTGCCCCATCTGCAGCACCCCTGCACCCACCCCTCCCCCACCCGCGGCACCCCCACAACCGCTCCTCCCCCACCCTCGGTGGCTCCGGACACCCTCCCCCACCCACGGCACCACTGCACCAACCCCTCCCCCACCCGCGGCACCCCCGAAAACCCGCGTCTCCCCTGGACCCCCATCCACGTCTCCCCCGCACCTCCCCCTACCACAGCACCTACTATGTGATTCATCAGGCCCTGCGTGCGCTGTTCACGCCGTTGCAATGGTCTACGACCCGTTAACCATCGCACGCCCTTTGTCCGTGCAATATTTAACCACTCACACAATTATGATTGGAGGTAATACTCCATATAATAAAAATATTGCACACCACAAGGGCGTGCAAGGGTTTAGTGGGCGTAGCCCCTTATGACGGTGTGATGAGCGCCCGTAGGGCGCGATGAATCACCTAGTTATTTATATTTGCCCAAACCTAGACTGATAGACAGATTTCTGTGAATCTCAAAGATGAAGACATAGTGTAAGGGAGCTATAGGGCCTGGTTCCTGTTTTGAAGAGGATTTTATTTCATTCAAAGAACCTGGGATTTTGATGGATGCCTCTGGATGGGAATATGGAATCCTGATTCCAGTAACGAAAGGACCAGCTAAACCAAAGGCTTCTAGAATAACCAACATGAAGGAACATGAAGTGTGATCAAAGGCGTTTCCAAGTCCAAGGATAATATTAACATAGGAGTTTGCTTTTTCAGAACTGTGTGGATTGGTCTGGGTGATCCATGAAGTGTAAGTATGTGTTTAATCCGTTAGCTAAGAATTGGCTATAAATCTTAATCTCCGTACTGACGAGTGAGATGGGCTTATAGCTATCACATGAATTAGGATAGCTGCCTTTTTATGAATGAGAGTAATTGACACCTTTAGTATTGAGTGGGAGATTGGAAGAGCTTCAAGGAACGAGTAAAAAAATTAAAGATTTAGGGGCCTATTTATCACCATCCGCATCCAGAATGCAGATGACAGGTGATAAAATCGCCCAAACTCGCACTGCGATAATTGACTACATCGCAGGGATGAATCAATTATCGCGTGAAGGGACAGAGCTTGCGGTCAAGCTCTGCCCCTGCGATGATGCTCCGCAGCATCATCGGGATATTTTTTGGAAAAAATAACTCAATGTCCTGCTGCGCATGTTACACCCCCACCGACATCGACGCTACCGCCGCCGTCCGGTCGACCCCCCCCACCCCCCGTCGTGACTAGCCCCGCGCGCAACGGACCCGCACCCAGAAGATTAATATACTCACCAGTCCAGGGAGCCGGTCCGCGCTGTTCCGGCTGGGCTGCCCGGCATCGGAGCCTGTGCGCTGTGGTGACCCTCGGTGCTGTAAAGTGCGCTGCCGCTTTGCAGCGTCACTTTACTGCATCAGGGTCACTTTGCAGCACATGGGGGACCCAGCGCCCGGCAGCGCTCACCGGAGCAGCGGACACCGGCTCCCTGGACAGGTGAGTATGGTTTTTATTGGTGGGGGTTTACTTTTATTACACTGTGATCAGCTTGTGTGTCCATCTGTTTCCACACCCTTTTCACATTATTTTAGTAAAAATTATTTTAATAAATACACACCTTAGAGGCTTAGAGTTTTAGCAAATGTATTATACTAGACATTAGTGAGTCCAACTGGCGCAGGAATTTTTTTGTTTTTAGTGATTTTGTGATGGAAGACTTCCCAATGGCTGCACATTTGATGGGAGATGCAGCATTAATGCCACCAATCAGGAGATTAAAGCCATTAAGGGCCTAATTCAGACCTGATCGCAAATGCAAAATCTTTCTCTAATGGGTAAAAACATGAGCACTGCAGGTGTGGCAGAAGTAACATGTGCAGAGAGTTAGATTTGAGTGGCTAATATTGTTTTCACCTGCACCTCACATGATTTTGCCCATTAGAGAAAAAGTTTGCTGTTGCGATCAGCTCTGAATTAGGCCCCATGGTTTTGCCCATTAGAGAAAAATGTTTCTGTTGCGATCAGGTCTGAATTAGGCCCAAAATGAGGAATAGGTGGAAGAATATTTTTGTATTCTCATATGGGGCTTAGTGTGTGCGCTTGTATAATAATTTGTAATACATTTGCAAAGATTTCCTTGAGGGTTTCACTGTCCCATGTCTTGGCTGTTATGTATGGAAGATATTTTGTTTCTGGTGACTTAGGGGGACATTTACTATGCAGTGATAAAAGCGGAGAAGTGAGCCAGTGGAGAAATTGACCCATCAACCAATCAGCAGCTCTGTATCATTTTATAGTATGCAAATTATAGATGTTACTTCAGTGCTGATTGGTTGCCATGGGCAACTTCTCCACTGGCTCACTTCTCTGCTCTTATCACTGCATAGTAAATGCCCCCCTCAGAGGAAGAATACTGTCACCCATATTTCTTTTGCCAAGGATGCAGCCACTGGCTTCACCACGAACAGACATTTTTTTCTGTAATACTGCCTGTTACTGCCCCCAGCGCCAGTGGCATGTCAACCACTCGGGGCACTGCGAACAACACTGCACCCTTGGATCTGCACATGAGCAGTACAGGTTTACGTAGATCCAAAAACATCAGAGAGGTGCGGTAATATCGAATTCATGTACATCTCTGTATTAGGCCCTTAGTTCGGGGGGCGGTCACATTTACCTCTGAGAGTGAACACAATACGCAGCCATAGGCTAAAGTGTCAGCAGAAGCATGGACCAATATGTGTTGGACATACAGAGAATTCGTATTATGGCGTCACTGTCTTGTGAGTTAACCTAGGGGGTTATTCAGAGATGGACGCAGATCCTGCTTCCGCAGCAAGATCTAAGACCCTATACTCACATGCTGGGAGCCCTCTAGCACAGGGCAAGGCCACCCAGAATGTGTGTGCGGCCGCCCCGCGATGCATTTGCAATTTAGTTGTGAACGCATTGACTTGTGGTCGACTCCTCCCTGCGCAGCCTGGCATGCAGTTTGGCGTAATTTTTTTTCCGGTGACGTCACGCAACTGCCCTGAAAACGGTCTGGACATGTCTGCGTTGTCGGGACCATGCCCACGAAATGCTGCATCGACACCCCCGACGCCTGATGCTGTCAATCATCTTGCAGTCACATCCTTTCAGGTGAAGGGTCACGCACGTGCACTATGGCCAGTGTGCGTGCGCAGATCCAATGAACGCGGACGATGCATGCGAATGTCTGTCTATGAATAACCCCCCCTAGTCCCTCCAAGGTATATGGCCAATGCTGAGCTGAATGTATTAACGCCCCAGGCTGGGCTACTGAAACGGCGCGGGTAATAGATTTTATCAACTTTTAAACACTGAACAACGATGCCTGAATAGAAATAATTTCTTTAATAAACAAAAGAAAAAGTTTAACGTTGCTGAATTTTACTGGACTCCATAAATATAGATACATTTCTAATATAAAATTACAACTTTCTTTTTAAAATGCTGAATGCTGCTCTGTGCTCAGATAGAACCCTCTACACAGCAGCCCGGAACTCAACAGTCACTGAGGAACCGGCTGTTGCTGCTCTGTAACAATTACCTTTGGTGCTGGTTAACCCTTTCTACATCCCAGGTACTCCACGCTCACACAGAGAATAAAAGCATGTTTGTTGCAAGCACCCACCCACTTATCACGACAACCTGCCAAGAAGCTACAATTTGAGCTGTCACAGAGCGGGAGAGGGACTTATCCAGCCGGTCTTTGTTTGTTTTGTAGTCTTCCTGGATCCGTGCTTTTATCTGCTGCCGATGTGCTGGGAGGCTGGAGCGTTTCGTTAGGATATGCATTAAATTCTGTGGGTTAATTGTTTCTTCCAAAGATCCGTCACGATTTAAAAAAGATAAAACAACAACAAAATGGGGAAAAAGCAAATGTACAAACTGAAAACCACATACAGATGGGTCCATGTTTATCTTAATTGAGACTAGGCAATCGGACTTAATCCCCTGCTGTAATGACTTAATCCCCTATTGTATTGTTCTCTGTATTGTATTGCAGCTGAGAACAATAGATGAAGGGTTTATGTTAATAAACCATGTTGTGCCTAGGCGCAGCAAACTACCCAAGTTAACCGTGGACCCATCTGTAATATCAATCATGCTATAGAGACATATCAGTGTTGATGGCTTAGGGTAATACGTAACCATCAGTGGATAGAGAATATGAAGTACAGATACAGATCATCCAAAGCATTTCCAGTGGTGAGGGCTGCCATGAGAAATTACGCAACCTGGTTTTAGAGGGTGTGGCTATGCATTTGGGGGAGTGGCCACACCAGCAATTTCAGCCCCAGCTCTGTAGATGTTGCACAGAAACACTGCTGAAGGGGCGTAGCCACACCATTTTGGGGGAGTGACTTCACCTTTTTGGGAGGTCCCTGCTTAGCAAAAATAGGTAAATAAATACGTTGCTAAGCTCTTGAGTACCACCCAGGAACGGGGTATATTCCTGTAACAATGAACAGAAAACAGGTGAGAAACCTCATATACAGTATAAACCAGAGAAAAAAGAATCACTCCGCTGACATAAACCTTTTGTGTAGAGACCTCAATAAATGTATTAAAATTGCATCTTTTATATTAAAACAAACACAATAAAGATAATCTCATTGTTGACATGCATACTATATATATATATATATATATATATATATATCACTTGAGTGCCGGAACGTGACTGTATATATATATATATATATATATATATACAGTCACGTTCCGGCACTCAAGTGATCCAGCTAGGGACCTTGCTTGCTCCGGTGCCCTCCACACGAGACCAGCTCCTCATATAATCAACAAAACGGCGGCACTCAGAGACAGTGAATCAACTATAACGTGTATTGTAAATCACAAGTCAACGTTTCGGGGATCGTCTCCCCGTCTTCAGGACTGAAGTGCAAGTGCAAAATATGAACTATATATAGAGAGCAAACAACTTACCCCAAACGACTCCGCCCACCTCACATGCGCTGTCCGTGGCCCTGCTGCCCGTCTCACCACCGTCGCACTTCCGCCCTTACTCCAGAGAGCCGAAACAGTACAGCGGGATCTGGTAGTGTGGCCATGGCAACGCTGTAAACAGAAACAAAACATACATATGTAACGTGTATCAGGTGCTGTGCGCAGCGCATTTGTAAACAACATCAAACATAAGGCTGTATGTGCATCATGACTATTCACACAGCAAATAAAGTGTGACATTAATTCCATTAAAAAGTTACACATAAACAAACTACTTCACACATTTAAAAACATAGCAACTAAGAATGCCAAATTGATTTCTCACAAATATTTAAAATGCCCACTATAATATATATTGTAAATGCCTGCACCTCTTATTACCATATCCCATGAATGTGCGCTATACATTGCAAAACACTGCATCCCATAAGAGAAAACAATACACCCACACATTATCTGAGTTCCAAAGCTCATTGATGTATATATTTGTTATTAAAAAGGATATGGATTCAATATATATTACAAAGTACAGTATACCTATAGTTACATGGTTACACTCACACAGTAAGCAGTTAATACATATAGTTGCACAGTTACATGCCATTACATACAGTTTCAGTTACAGGCCAGCGATACAATTACCATTCCCTCCAATGCATCTTATGTTTCTGCCAGCAAGTCCATCATCCTCTGAGACCAAAAAGCCTCTGAGCTCCTCTGTTATCAATGTGTTATCTAGTTTCTGGGGGAGGGGTTCACGATGAGTCACTGGTCCCTTTGTATATGGTAATCAGGTTCAGCCTTGAAGACATCCTGGGTTTCCTGTTTGGAATAGCTATTGTTCTAATAAAAGTGATTTTTAGCTTTCATATATGTAATCATAATTATCCGCTGCAATGTCCCACAACTTCACAACAAGCATCAAATTAATCTACACATCAATCTGGTTGCTTCAATAGTAAACATGACCGGTCTATCTGGTTTTGTTCAAATAATACACATACATGACACCACTTCATTACATATCATTTTAAATCACCATGATGTCCGGCGATTGATATTATTATAGTTATGTACTGTATGAAATGAGTGTCGAATCCATCTCTGTGGCATGTCCGTGTAAATGCGGGTGTTACCATATATTGCTGTGCTCGCTGCGCGTATTTGCAGGTATAGCGACTTATATGTGTGTAGTTTGTATGTTCTATTTATGTAATATTTTTTTTGACTTCGACACAACCTAACTCAGATTCAAGTCTCTATGACAGTAATGACCTTGTAGAAAACCAATGGTGTCATGCCCAATGAGCTCCCACAGCGCATCAATGCCCATCAATGTGGCTACAAAGTGTGGTAAAACAAATCTGTTAACCAATTGTAAACTTTAATTCACCCTCTAATAATGTGAAAATCAAGAAAGATCCTGGACACTACCACAGTAAAAATGTATCAAACGGTGGCTCTGATAATCATTGTGCTAGGACAATATGTTGCCAGCACATTTATTCTGACCGTAGAAATCTTTAAAGTGAACGTATAAAATTTAATGGGGAGTTGTAAAAAAATTAATGAAGCCTAGGGAGTCATTGAGTCCACCTGATCTTAAAGTGTTGAGTTTATGTATCCAACGAGACTCCAGCTGTAATAATCTTTTACCCCGTTACCTCCCCTCAAATACTCTGGCGCACGGTCGATGATTCTATATTTTAACATCGCCATATTATGTCTTTTTTCCACAAAATGGCGTTTCGCCGGTTGTTCGCCGGTGCCAGAAGCCAATGCGTCCCGAATGGCCTGTCTGTGTTGGGCCATTCTGATCTTGAACTGGCACTCGGTCTTACCTATATAATATCGACCACAGGGACACATGATGGCATAAACCACAAATTCAGTGCTACATGTCAAAGGCCATTTGATGGGAAACTGTTTTCCTGAAAACGGATGAGAAATGGTTTTTCCAGGTGACATGTACGAACACGTCGTACACCCTTTACAATTGAAACATCCATTCCCACGGGTCAGGAAATGTTTAGGCGCCTTCTTAAAATTAGTGATGTCAGTTTTTACAACCAAATCCCTAATACTCTTCCCTCTACAGTAACTGGGCATTAAACGTTTATTATTCAACATATTCAGATCAGGATCTGATGTCACGATGGGCCATAACTTCCTCATTTTATTATTAATCACCCTGCTGTGCAGATTATATTCCTATACCCATGGGATGGTATCGGTAGTAACCTTTGATTTTGATTATCTCAAAAGATCTTCTCTACGGGTACCAAGGGCCTTTTCTCTTGCCGCCCTAATGAGTTTAAGGGGATAACCCTATCTAGAAACTGGTTCTGCATTTCAACTAGTTGTTGCATAGTGGTATCTGGATTGCAATTTAGTCTGCACACCCTTAAGAACTGTGAATAAGGAAGACCCTTGATAGCGGGTACTGGGTGACAGCTGTCGTATCGGAGCAAAGTGTTGCGGTCGGTGGTTTTTTTGTATAAACTCATTGTGTCATATACGTATATCAAGAAAACAGATTTCAGTACTATTGATGTCAAACGTAAATTTAACTGGACTATCTGTCTCATTATGTGTGACGATCAGATCTATAAGGTCCTGTTCAGGGCCATTCCAAAAGATATATATCGAAAATATAATGAAGGGGGAGCTGTTGATGGGTCATGTTCTGCTTGCAAAAACCTGATAAGGGGAATGACCTGACTCAGGCTGGCAGTGTCTGAACTGACGTCACGTGTGACAAGTTCGAAGGGTTGCAGAACCTTGCACAAGACGGAAATCATTCTCCACTGTGCTTGAGTCAGGTACATTACCCCTCCTTTGCCTATATCGTAGATGGATGTATAGGCTTGAATGGCCTTTTGCTGCTCCTAAATCCTCTGAAGCATATAGAGGGTTGAATTCCACCTCGTTACCACCTCTTGCTTCAGATGATGGCAGGGCAGGTTCAGGAGTGTTTGCTGGCGCTCCAGTCTTCAGCATGCGGTGGCTGAATGCCGAAAGTGGCCCTCAATTTTTCGGGCCACCTACAGCATCTCCTCCACACCCCTGCCATTTTAAAAAAAATTCTGCACCACCAAATTAATTGTATGTGCAAAACATGGGACGTGATAGAATTTGCCCAGATGTAATGCACGCACAATATTGGTGGTGTTGTCCGATATCACAAATCCCCAGGAGAGTCTAAGTGGGGTAAGCCATTGTGCGATGATGTACCTCAGTTTCTGTAAGAGGTTGTCAGCTGTGTGCCTCTTCTGGAAACTGGTGATACACAGCGTAGCCTGCCTAGGAACGAGCTGGCGTTTATGAGATGCTGCTACCGGTGCCGCTGCTGTTGTTGCTGTGGGAGGCAATACATCTACCCAGTGGGCTGTCACAGACATATAGTCCTTAGTTTGCCCTGCTCCACTTGTCCACATGTCCGTGGTTAAGTGGACAGTGGGTACAACCGCATTTTTCAGGACACTGAGGACACTTTTCTTAATGTCCCTGTACAGTCTGCGAATCACTTTCCTAGTAAAGTGGAATCTAGATGGGATTTGGTACCGGGAACACAATACCTCCATCAATTGTCTAAATCCCACTGGGCCAACTACGGATACTGGATGCACGTCTAACACCAACATAGCCCTCAAGGCCTCAGTTATCCGCTTTGCAACAGGATGACTGCTGTCAAATTTCGGGTATACAGGGGAGGGGTCCTGGGGTGCACACCGGTAATGAGAGGTGCGACCCTGCGGAGACCTTTCAGTAGTACTGCATACAAAGACAAAGGTTGCAGGTGCACAATTCAAACACTACCAATTTATTAATAATAGTCATTGCAATAAAATGTTGCATTTTGAGCGAGGTTCTTCGCATAGTTATGGCCATAAGTGACGGCTTGCCCACCGCATCCAGGTGACCTCGTTAGTCGGGCAAGTCCCTAACATTTTGGGGGAGTAGAAATCTAGGGCGTGGGACACCCCAAAATGAAGCAGCTGAGTGACCCCAGGGCAACTCTAAAGTGAAAAACTATATAGTGAAAAAAGTGAAGATAGGTTAGTGAGAGAGGCTGCTGAAAATAGCTGGGGTAAATTAGTGAGAGGTAACGAGGTGAGAAATAAAGTAATGAGAGGTAAAGTAGTGAGAAGTGAAGGTGGGAAATGAGTTACATTGACACAAAACACGATAGGGATAAAAGTAAATATGAAAATAAGTGTTAATCTGTTTTGCTCCTGAGGCCAAACAGCCACAGCAGTCATGGGGGATTTCTGGGGCATGGAACAGCAGAAGGGTGGAGATATCACTGTCCCAGTCAACATTTGTTACCACATTATATCCATACACATTCAACAACAGGCTACCTGGATGACCTTGTGTCACTGGTGCCAGTGGCGTAACTAGAAATTTTTCTCCCCCAAGCCAAAAAATTCTTTGGCGCCCCCCCCCCACCCGCCGCATAATTGGGAGCAAGAAAGGGATAAATATGCGCGCGCCTTTGGCGCGCGCTGCAAAAAAAGGGGTGTGGTTTTGTTGGAATGGGCGTGGTTTCTCATAAAGGGGCGTGGTATTGCAGGAAAAGACTACCTTATACCCCAGTTTTGCAACCTGCACGCCCAGACGTTAGCCACCACAGGAAAGAAAAATAATCCTGATTCATGCCCCTTACATTATTTGTCATTTTTCCTCCTTATAGTAATGCCCAGTATACATTATGCCACAAACTGCAATGGCCCTTAGACATTATTCCACACACAATAATGCACATGACACATTATGCCACACACCATAATGCCCCCGACACATTATGCCACACACCGTAATGCCTGTGACACATTATGCCACACACCGTAATGCCTGTGACACATTATGCCACACACCGTAATGCCCCCGACACATTATGACAGGAATCGCAATGCCCGTTATACATTATGCTATACACTGCAATGCCCCTGATACATTATAGCACATACAATGCCTGTGACACATTATGACACACACCGCAATGACCTTGAGACATTATACCACAATGCCCGTGATATAGTATACCATACACCGTAATGCCTGTGACACATACCGCAATGCCCTGCCCGTTATACCCTATGCCACACACCGCAATGCCCGTTATGTATTATGCCACACTGCAATGACCCTGAGACATTATACCACATACCACAATGCCCGTGATATAGTATACCACACACCGTAATGCCTGACACATTATGACACACACCGCAATGTCCGTGATACATTATGCCACACACTGCAATGACCCTGAGACATTATACCACATATCACAATGCCCGCGATATAGTATACCATACACCGTAATGCCTGTGACACATTATGACACACACCGCAATGTCCGTGATACATTATGCCACACACCGTAATGCCCATTACACATTAAGTCCTACAGTAAGGCTTCTAATTACTTTTCAATTACCTTCTCGTTGTCAGGGGTTTCATGCACTGGGTGTCATGCTCTTTGCCAGGTGTTTCATGCACTGGGTGTCATGCTCGTTGTCAGGTGTTTCATGCACTGGGTGTCATGCTCGTTGCTAGGAGGTAGTCCTTGTTGCTAGGGCTGTGCTCCCAGTGCCACATATGACCCCAGTGCCAGATATTCCCCCACGGTGCCAGGTACTCACATGCCCCCGGTGCCAAATATAGCCCCCCCCATGTGCCAGGTACACATATACCCCCCCCCCCAGTGCCACATATGCCCCCAGTGCCAGATATTCTCCCCCAGTGCCACATATGCCCCCAGTGCCAGATATTCCCCCCGTGCCAGATATGCCGCCAGTGCCATATATTCCCCCCCAGTGCCACATATGCCCCCAGTGCCAGATATTCCCCCAGTGCCAGATATCCCCCCTAGTGCCAGACATCCCCCCCCAGTGCCAGACATCCCCCCCCCAGTGCCATATATGCCCCAGTGCCAGACATCCCCCCCCAGTGCCAGATATCCCCCCCAGTGCCAGACACCCCCCCCCCAGTGCCATATATGCCCCAGTGCCAGACATCCCCCCCCAGTGCCATATATGCCCCAGTGCCAGATATCCCCCCCCAGTGCCAGACATCCCCCCCCCAGTGCCAGATATCCCCCCCCAGTGCCATATATGCCCCAGTGCCAGATATCCCCCCTAGTGCCAGACATCTCCCCCCCAGTGCCATATATGCCCCAGTGCCAGACATCCCCCCCCCAGTGCCAGACATCCCCCCCCCAGTGCCATATATGCCCCAGTGCCAGATATCCCCCCTAGTGCCAGACATCTCCCCCCCAGTGCCATATATGCCCCAGTGCCAGACATCCCCCCCAGTGCCAGATATTCCCCCCAGTGCCGCCGTCGCCGCTTATTGGAGGGACACGGAGGGCACAGATCGCCTCTCCTGTGTCCCTCCTGCTGCATCATCTCCAGCGGCCGCGGGTCTAATAGGGGGAAGTGCCGTCCGTGAGCCAATTAGAGCTCACGGACGGCACTTCCCCCTATTAGACCCGCGGCCGCCGGAGATGATGCAGGAGGGACACAGGAGAGGCACACGCTGTGCCGTCCGTGTCCCTCCAACAAGCGGCGGCGGAAGGAGAAAGCAGACTGACATGCGGGCGCTCGTCCGCATGTCAGTCTGCTGTAATCAGTGGCGCCCCCGCAGCCCCTCGCCCCCAAGCCACCGCGAGGACTGCGGGGGCAGTAGTTACGCCACTGACTGGTGCCTATATCTGTGTTTGGGAATATGGGGTGAGCACCTACACCCACTCTGATGCAACTGTACCAACAACAGTGACCATATGATTTACATCCTCTGTATACCCTTACCAATGAGTAATTGATAGGTGAATGACGATCACTAAAAACACAAACCCAGCACATCTGTGTCCAAAGAGTCTATCCATAGGGGACATGTTATCACCGACATTCCCCTTCTGGGCCTAAAAATTCTTCTATAAAAGTGGCACTTTGCCTTTGGAAAGTGACCCCTAACCTACTACCATACCACACTGTATATGCCCAAACTCGTCCGATCTTGGAAGCAATACAGTGTTGGGTCTGATCAGTACCAGGCTGGATGACCACTTGGGAATATCAGGTGTTGTAGGTTCCATATAGCACGTTTTCAGAAATAGAAGCACCTGCATGGTTTCTGAGATATATTTATATATATATTAGTGATGAGCGGGTTCGGTTCCTTGGAATCCGAACCCCCCCGAACTTCACCCATTTTACACGGTTCCGAGGCAGACTCGGATCCTCCCGCCTTGCTCGGTTAACCCGAGCGCGCCCGAACGTCATCATCCCGCTGTCGGATTCTCGCGAGATTCGTATTCTATATAAGGAGCCGCGCGTCGCCGCCATTTTCACTCGTGTATTGGAGATGATAGGGAGAGGCCGTGTGCAGCGTTCTCTCAGTTGTATTCAGTGTGTTGCAAATATCTGTGCTCAGTGTGCTGCAAATATCTGTGCTCAGTGTGCTTGCAAATATTTGTGCTCAGTGTGCTGAAAATATCTACGTTCTCTGCCTGAAAAATGCTCCATATCTGTGCTGCATTGTAGTATATAGTAGGAGGATAGTGCAGAATTTTGCTGACCAGTGACCACCAGTATTATATCAGTACGGTACAGTAGTCCACTGCTCTACCTACCTCTGTGTCATCAAGTATACTATCCATCCATACCTGTGGTGCATTTAAGTTTTGCGCAGTATATATAGTAGGAGGCCAGTGCATAATTTTGCGGACCACCAGTATATAATATATAGCAGTACGGTACAGTAGTTCACTGCTCTACCTACCTCTGTGTCGTCAAGTATACTATCCATCCATACCTGTGGTGCATTAAAGTTTTGCGCAGTATATATATAGTAGGAGGACAGTGCATAATTTTGCTGACCACCAGTATATAATATATAGCAGTACGGTACAGTAGTCCACTGCTCTACCTACCTGTGTCGTCAAGTATACTATCCATCCATACCTGTGGTGCATTTAAGTTTTGCGCAGTATATATATAGTAGGAGGACAGTGCATAATTTTGCTGACCACCAGTATATAATATATAGCAATACGGTACAGTAGTCCACTGCTCTACCTACCTCTGTGTCGTCAAGTATACTATCCATCCATACCTGTGGTGCATTTAAGTTTTGCGCAGTATCTATATAGTAGGAGGACAGTGCATAATTTTGCTGACCACCAGTATATAATGAATATATAGCAGTACGGTACAGTAGTCCACTGCTCTACCTACCTCTGTGTCGTCAAGTATACTATCCATCCATACCTGTGGTGCATTTAAGTTTGCGCAGTATGTATATAGTAGGAGGATAGTGCATAATTTTGCTGACCACCAGTATATAATTAATATATAGCAGTACGGTACAGTAGTCCACTGCTCTACCTACCTCTGTTTCGTCAAGTATACTATCCATCCATACCTGTGGTGCATTTAAGTTTTGCGCAGTATATATATAGTAGGAGGACAGTGCATAATTTTGCTGACCACCAGTATATAATATATAGCAGTGCGGTACAGTAGTCCACTGCACTACATACCTCTGTGTCATCAAGTGTACTATCATTCCATACCTGTGGTGCATTTAAGTTTTGCGCAGTATATATATAGTAGGAGGACAGTGCATAATTTTGCTGACCACCAGTATATAATATATAGCAGTACGGTACAGTAGGCCATTGCTATTGATATATTACTGGCATATAATTCCAGACATTAAAAAAATGGAGAACAAAAATGTGGAGGGTAAAATAGGGAAAGATCAAGATCCACTTCCACCTCATGCTGAAGCTGCTGCCACTAGTCATGGCCGAGACGATGAAATGCCATCAACGTCGTCTGCCAAGGCCGATGCCCAATGTCATAGTAGAGAGCATGTAAAATCCAAAAAACAAAAGTTCAGTAAAATGACCCAAAGATCAAATTCAAAATTGTCTGAGGAGAAGCGTAAACTTGCCAATATGCCATTTACGACACGGAGTGGCAAGGAACGGCTGAGGCTCTCTCCTATGTTCCTCATGACTCGTGGGTCAGCTTCACATGAGGATGGAAGCACTCATCCTCTCGCTAGAAAAATTAAAAGAGTTAAGCTGGCAAAAGCACAGCAAAGAACTGTGCGTTATTCTAAATCACAAATCCCCAAGGAGAGTCCAATTGTGTCGGTTGCGATGCCTGACCTCCCCAACACTGGACGGGAAGAGGTGGCGCCTTCCACCATTTGCACGCCCCCTGCAAGTGCTGGAAGGAGCACCCGCAGTCCAGTTCCTGATAGTCAAATTGAAGATGTCACTGTTGAAGTACACCAGGATAAGGATATGGATGTTGCTGGCGCTGAGGAGGAAATTGACAAGGAGGATTCTGATGGTGAGGTGGTTTGTTTAAGTCAGGCACCCGGGGAGACACCTGTTGTCCGTAGGAGGAATATGGCCGTTGATATGCCTGGTGAAAATACCAAAAAAATCAGCTCTTCGGTGTGGAAGTATTTCAACAGAAATGCGGACAACATTTGTCAAGCCGTGTGTTGCCTTTCTCAAGCTGTAATAAGTAGGGGTAAGGACGTTAACCACCTCGGAACATCCTCCCTTATACGTCACCTGCAGCGCATTCATAATAAGTCAGTGACAAGTTCAAAAACTTTGGGCGACAGCGGAAGCAGTCCACTGACAACTAAATCCCTTCCTCTTGTAACCAAGCTCCTGCAAACCACACCACCAACTCCCTCAGTGTCAATTTCCTCCTTAGACAGGAAAGCCAATAGTCCTGCAGGCCATGTCACTGGCAAGTCTGACGAGTCCTCTCCTGCCTGGGATTCCTCCGATGCATCCTTGAGTGTAACGCCTACTGCTGCTAGCGCTGCTGTTGTTGCTGCTGGGAGTCGATCGTCATCCCAGAGGGGAAGTCGGAAGACCACTTGTACTACTTCCAGTAAGCAATTGACTGTCCAACAGTCCTTTGCGAGGAAGATGAAATATCACAGCAGTCATCCTGCTGCATAGCGGATAACTGAGGCCTTGGCAGCCTGGGTGGTGTTAAACGTGTTTCCGGTATCCATCGTTAATTCAGAGGCAACTATAGACTTGATTGAGGTACTGTGTCCCGGTACCAAATACCATCTAGGTTCCATTTCTCTAGGCAGGCGATACCGAGAATGTACACAGACCTCAGAAAAAGAGTCACCAGTGTCCTAAAAAATGCAGTTGTACCCAATGTCCACTTAACCATGGACATGTGGACAAGTGGAGCAGGGCAGACTAAGGACTATATGACTGTGACAGCCCACTGGGTAGATGTATTGCCTCCCGCAGCAAGAACAGCACCAGTAGCAGCATCTCGCAAACGCCAACTCGTTCCTAGGCAGGCTACGCTTTGTATCACCGCTTTCCATAAGAGGCACACAGCTGACAACCTCTTACGGAAACTGAGGAAGATCATCGCAGAATGGCTTACCCCAATTGGACTCTCCTGGGGATTTGTGACATCGGACAACGCCACCAATATTGTGCGTGCATTACATGTGGGCAAATTCCAGCACGTCCCATGTTTTGCACATACATTGAATTTGGTGGTGCAAATTTTTTTTTAAAACGACAGGGCCGTGCAAGAGATGCTGTCGGTGGCCCGAAGAATTGCGGGCCACTTTCGGCATTCAACCACCGCGTGCCGAAGACTGGAGCACCAGCAAACACTCCTGAACCTGCTCTGCCATCATCTGAAGCAAGAGGTGGTAACGAGGTGGAATTCAGCCCTCTATATGCTTCAGAGGATGGAGGAGCAGCAAAAGGCCATTTAAGCCTATACAGCTACCTACGATATAGGCAAAGGAGGGGGAATGCACCTGACTCAAGCGCAGTGGAGAATGCTTTCAACGTTGTGCACGGTTCTGCAATCCTTTGAACTTGCCACACGTGAAGTCAGTTCAGACACTGCCAGCTTGAGTCAGGTCATTCCCCTCATCAGGCTAGTAAATAAATGAATGAACGGGAACTGCAAATAGTCAGGATACATTTTCTGTAGCATACAGTAAAGTCACTAGAAGGATCGTATTATAAACACATGTTGGTGGCTTCAAGTAAGAACTTCCAAAGAAGTGAAGTGACATCCTGTAATTAAGAAAGTGAATGGTTAAATTGGAAGTTAACAGTGGAAAAACAGAACAAAACCATCTTACTATGTTTTCTAGAGAGGCGGTGGTGTGCAAGAATTGGGAAGTCTTACCTTTACTTCAATGTCAAAACAGCTTTGGTTAACCAGGAAATGAACTGGATGTTGCTCACCGCATGCTGCTGAGTGCTGGAATGTTTCAGTGAAAATTGTCTCGTCATATCTGCGGTGGCTGATTTGAATAAATTAACTTTGAACTAATTTTAGCAACGATACATGCTGCATGAAACTTTTATTGTGTTACTTCCCCTCTCTGTTTACATTATAGACCTTTACACTATAAAGGGCTATAGCAAAGCATTTCAGTGGTAATACACTTATTACACTCTGAGGCTATGGAAGGAACTGCACCACCCACATTGACAGAGCTCCTTATAACACATCACTGATCATTACAGGATGAGAAAACAAACACTATAACCATCCCTTTGTAAGTGGATGCATCACTTTCACATGTACTATGCAGTAGGAGATACAGCTCCCACACAGAGTATAAAATGATCTATGTTTTTGCAATTTAGGGCCTGATCCATAGTTGTACGGTAATACAGAGCATCAGAGAAGTGTCAGGGCAATACTGTACAACTAATATACTAATGCAGCCAGAGCCGGCCCTAACCAATATGATGCCCTAGGCAAGATTTTGGCTGGTGCCCCCTAGCACCACCGCTGGTTCCGCCTCTGACCTTGCACCTCTTTCCCAGCACCATCACCCCTCACCCATAGCAGTCCTTATTTTGGTGTTTGTACCCCCTATATTTTAAATAGGAACAGTTCGCACATTTGGTGCTCAGCCTAAAAAGGGGTGTGTTTTTGCTGGCAAGGGGCATGGCCACACAATAGTAACCCCAATTCCAATTACGCCACACAGTACTGCAACTTTATTCACATTTGATCATGCGATAGTGTCCATAATTCATATTACATCCCACAGTAGTATCACTTTACCTTATAAACATTACTCCTCACAGTAGAGCCCCTTATTCACATTACATCACACTGAATTGCTCCTTATTCACATTACACCACACCCTATTGCTCTTTATTCACTTTAGACGACGCAGTAGTGCCCTTTCTATACGTACCGCCACAAAGTAGAGCACCTTAAACACATAATGCCAGAGTAATGCCCCTTACACATATGAGACAAATTATTAATGTCCTTATAAACACAATGCACCTTACACATGCACCTTTATTAATGCCCTTTTACACATAATATCCCTTACACATATACCGCACATTATTAATGCCCTTATATACATAATGACACACATAGTGCCCCCTACACATTTGCTGCACATTATTAGTGCCCCTATACACATAATGACACACATACAGTAGTACCCTGTTACACATATGCCGCACATTATTAATGTCCTTATACACATAATGACACACACAGTGCCCCTTACACATATGTTGCACATTATTAATGCATTTTTACATGCCACACATAATGCTCCTTACACATATTCTGAACACTACTGCACAACCAACCCACTCACATGCACACAGCACTCACACTGCCACTAACTCTGCCTCTGCTAATCTTGCCTCAATGCTAACGTCGGGCACCTTTTTTTAATGAAAATGCAGCTTATTTGCATTGCTATGTGGCTAGGATGCACAAGCAGCTTCTGCTGATTAA